>NW_018363564.1:0-1567 GCF_002078875.1 Numida meleagris
AAGGGAGCGGCCAATGAGGGGACGGGGTGGAGAAGGACACGCCCGCTAAGGGGCGGGGTTACGAAGGACACGCCCAATAAGGAAGCGGAATTCCAGAGGACACGCCCACCAAGGGGAGGGGTTACAAAGGGAACAGCCATTGAGAGAACGGGGTTAAAGAGAACACAGCCAATAAGGAAGCTGGGTTAAAGAGAACACACCCACCAAGGGGTGGGGTCACAAAGGGAACAGCCAATGAGGGGACAGGGTGGAGAAGGACGCGCCTGCTAAGGGGCGGGGTTACGAAGGACACGCCCAATAAGGAAGCGCGGTTACAAAGGGCACGCCCACCAAGGGGAGGGGTTATAGAATACACAGCCAATAAGGAAGCGGGGTTCCAGACGACACGCCCACAAAGGGAGGAGTTACAAAGGGAACAGCCAACGAGAAAACAGGGTTAAAGAGAACACAGCCAATAAGGAAGCTGGGTTACAGAGGACACGCCCACCAAGGGGTGGGGTCACAAAGGGAACAGCCAATGAGGGGACAGGGTGGAGAAGGACGCGCCTGCTAAGGGGCGGGGTTACAAAGGGCATGCCCACCAAGGGGAGGGGTTAAAAAAGGAGTAGCCAATGAGAAAACAGGATTAAAAAGAAAACAGCCAATAAGGATGCACGATTACAAATGACATGCCCACCAAGGGGAGGGTTTTGGAAAGACAGGCTCAATAAGGAAGCGGGGTTACAAAGGGCATGCCCAATATTGGGTGGGGTTACAAAGGGAGCAGCCAATGAGGGGACGGGGTGGCGAAGGACACGCCCACCAAGGGGTGGGGTTACGAATGACACAGCCAATAAGGAAGCGGGGTTACAAAGGGCACGCCCACCCAGGGGAGGGGTTACAGAGCAAACAGCCAATGAGAGAACAGGGTTAAAGAGAACACACCCAATAAGGAAGCGGCGTCACAAAGGGCACGCCCACCACGGGGAGGGGTTACAGAGCGAACAGCCAATGAGAGAACGGGGTTAAAGAGAACACACCCAATAAGGAAGCAGGGTCACAAAGGGAAGGGCCAATGACGGCATGGGGGTGGCAAAGGACACACCCACCCAGGGGAGGGGTTACAAAGGGAGCAGCCAATGAGAGAGCAGGATTAAAGAGAACACAGCCAATAAGGAAGCGGGGTTACAGAGGACACGCCCACCAAGGGGTGAGGTTACTAAGGGAACAGCCAATAACAGAACAGGGCTACAAAGGGAACAGCCAATAGCAGGACGGGCTTACAAAGAACACGCCCACTAAGGGGCGGGGTGAGAAAGGGCACGACCAAAAAAGGGGAGGGGTCACACAGGGAAACGCCCACCAAGGGGCGGAGTTACAAAGGGTAATGACCAATAAGGAAGTGGGGTGACAAAGGGGCGGGGTTACAAACGACACGCCCACCAAGAGGCGGGAATACAAGGGGAACAACCAATAGCAGAATGGGGATGCAAAGGGAGCAGCCAATAAGGGGCAGGGTTATAATGGGAACATCAACCAAGGGGGTGGGGCCACAGAGGACACGCCCACAAAGGCCCCGCCCACCAGC
>NW_018363565.1:0-1670 GCF_002078875.1 Numida meleagris
AAAAAAAAATCCATATTTATTGATTATCTTTTTTTGGCTAGCTCAAATACTGTTTCAGAATGGTGTGGTGAAATGCTGGCATGTTAGGAGTTGATCCCGAGCAATGTTGGCTAAGGAATGGGAAGGACACTGGTATGAGTCAGCCTGCAAGACTTGATTGTTCTAGTTTTTAATCTGCAGAACTGATGCATCATTGAGTTAGTTCTGCTTTCTCTACTTTCTTCTCTCTCCTCTTTTCCCCACACCTTTCCTACCTACTGGCTAGGTGCTCTTAAAATAATGCTGGATATTTTGAGGCTATTAGTTAATATATATACATGTATATGTAATATGCATCAAGACTGTATTATTAAATTGGGTGTTGTTAGTCCATCTTTTGTGAATTTGAAACTGGCGAAAGAAAATGTGATTGATTGGACTAAATTCAATTAACATACTCTTATTAGAGTTCTTTTTTCCTGCCTTCCTGGTACCAAAAATAATATCAAGTAAGGAGCTACAGTGAAATGGAAATCTTAGTTCAATGTCGTTTAGTAACCTCAGTATGCAGATTGCCATTTATACCCTGCTATATACACATATCAATAGAAATGACGTGCTTTGACCCTTGAGACTTCCTCCTGCTATTGTATCTTGCTGAAATGGCATTGTCCTGGTCCCACAGCCAGGAGAATTCAGAGATTTCTAGAGTAACTGCTGCATATATGCAGGATGGGAAAGGTCCTTAGGTACCTATAGAAGCAAATGTGATGTGCAGTTAGTATATAAAAAAATGATGTATAATAGCAAGTGAAGAATACTGGCCAGCAGAAATGCTGGACAAAATTTAGAGAAGCAGTGAAAAGTCTTCTCAGATAAGAAGCTATAGGTTGATTATAAATCTTGGCAAAAAAACCCAAAAAAACATAAGATTAAAAGATTACCTTTTCTTTGCTATTTTCTTTGCCTCCAAAAGCATACTGTGATGTATACAATCTTCAAAATAAAGTTGATCAAGTAAACTGCCTCTCTGTTCTGTTCTATGACTCACTGTAATTGTTCTGCTTGGTTATTTGACCAGAGTTCAGCTTTGAGCTGAAAGCCAATGTAATCATAAGTTTCAGTGTTGCAGGCAATGTTTTAAGTTTGGCAGATGGAGAGAGTCATATATAGTATAATAAAAAAAAGTTTGCATCATTGTATAACCACCATAAATTTCTTTGTTATTTTGATGGAATCTGATGTAATCTTTACAAGCAGAGCTCATACTATATATTTAATTTTTTCACGTCTTTTTGTCATACAGGGACATAAAGCCTGATAATGTTCTTTTGGACATGAATGGCCATATACGACTGGCAGACTTTGGGTCCTGTCTGAAGATGAGTGAAGATGGCACAGTATGTATGAAGCAAAATTAAATTAGGTCACTAGTAGCGGGATCTTTTAAGTGAGTTGCTGGTCCTAACACTGTTAAACAAATTAAACTATTAAATGCTTTTAGTGTAAACTTTTTGACATGCTAATAATTGAGGGAAGTGTTCAACACATTTATAAGCAACAGTTTTTGAAATCTTCATCTCCTGGTGTATGGTGTCCAGCAGTTTTGGCACAGACTCAGGTCTTGGTGTTCTGTAGTCATAAAACGTTTGTCAACGATTTACCATCTTAAAAACATAATCATAGAATCA
>NW_018363566.1:0-1609 GCF_002078875.1 Numida meleagris
GGACCAGTACGGACCAGTACGGACCCATAGAGGTCAACAAAGTTCCACAGGAACCAGTAGATCCCAGTAGAAACCAGTAGGAATTGGTCTAGAGCTGTTTCTCTATCATCTCCAAGACGAGTGTGGACCAGTACGGACCAGTATGGACCAGTACGGAACAGTAAAGGCCAGTATGGACCAGTATGGACCAGTATGGACCAGTACGGACCAGTACGGACCAGTATGGACCAGTACGGACCAGTACGGACCCATAGAGGTCAACAAAGTTCCGTAGGAACCAGTAGATCCCAGTAGGAACCAGTAGATCCCAGTAGGAACCAGTAGATCCCAGCAGGAACCAGTAGGAGTTGGTCTAGAGCTCTTGCTCTATCATCTCCAAGACCAGTAAGGACCAGTACGGACCAGTATGGACCAGTAAGGACCAGTATGGACCAGTACAGACCAGTAAGGACCAGTACGGACCAGTACGGACCAGTACGGACCCATAGAGGTCAACAAAGTTCCACAGGAACCAGTAGATCCCAGTAGGAACCAGTAGGAATTAGTCTAGAGCTGTTTCTCTACCGTCTCCAAGACCAGCATGGACCAGTATGGACCAGTATGGACCAGTATGGACCAGTACGGACCAGAACGGACCCATAGAGATCAACAAAGTTCCACAGGAACCAGTAGATCCCAGTAGGAACCAGTAGATCCCAGTAGGAACCAGTAGATCCCAGTAGGAACCAGTAGATCCCAGTAGGAACTAGTAGGAGTTGGCCTATATATGATTCTCTATCATCTCCAAGACCAGTATGGACCAGTATGGACCAGTAAGGACCAGTATGGACCAGTACGGACCAGTATGGACCCATAGAGGTCAACAAAGTTCCACAGGAACCAGTAGATCCCAGTAGAAACCAGTAGGAATTGGTCTAGAGCTGTTTCTCTATCGTCTCCAAGACCAGTATGGACCAGTACGGACCAGTAAGGACCAGTAAGGACCAGTACAGACCGGTAAAGACCAGTAAAGAGCAGTACGGACCAGTAAGGACCAGTATGGAGAGATAGAGACCAGTACGGACCAGTACAGACCAGTATGGAGAGACAGAGACCAGTACAGACCAGTACGGACCAGTACAGACCAGTATGGACCCGCAGTGGTCAACGGAGACCAGTAAGGACCAATACAGACCAGTATGGAGAGACACAGACCAGTATGGACCAGTAAGGACCAGTACAGACCAGTATGGAGAGACACAGACCAGTACAGACCAGTACGGACCAGTACAGACCAGTATGGACCCGCAGTGGTCAACAGAGACCAGTAAGAACCAGTATGGGCCTCTATGTCCCCCCAGTTCCTCCCAGTCCCTCCCAGTTCCTCCCAGTCCATCCCAGTGCCTCCCAGTTCCCTCCCACTTGCTCCCAGTTCCTCCCAGTTCCCTCCCAGTTGCCACCCATTCCCTCCCAGTTCCCTCCCACTCTCTCCCAGTTCCTCCCACTCCCTCCCAGTCCCTCCCAGTCCCCTTCCAGTGCCTCCCAGTCCCTTCCCATCCCGTCCCACTCCCTCCCAGTCCATCCCAGTCCATCCCAGTCCCTTCCAGTTCCCTCCCAGTTCCCCCCCAGT
>NW_018363567.1:0-1663 GCF_002078875.1 Numida meleagris
TATTCCAAAGGCCCATTGATACCCCTTGGGATCCTTGAAATGTCCCCTTCTGAGGTAATCAATACCAAGTATACACGGAGCCCCTGGGCCAGTCACAATAGGATGTTTCTGCCAGTCTTTACCAGTAAGGCTTATTTCTGCCTCCAGCACAGTCAATTCTTGAGAGCCCCCAGTCACTCCAGAAATATAAATCGAATCTGTCCCTTCATGACTCGAGGGCATTAGAGTGCACTGTGCACCAGTGTCCACCAGTGCCTCATATTTCTGTGGGTCTGAAGTGCCAGGCCATTGAATCCACACAGTCCAATAAACTCTATTATCCCTTTCCTTCCCCTGACTGAGGGCAAGGCCCCTCTATTGGTTACCTGAAGTGACTTAAGCAATTTCATCGGTGGTTAATCTGCATTGTAATTCTCTCACCCGTGCTCGTAGTACAGGAGTGGGTTTCTTATGCCATTTTGTCATGTCTTCTCCATGCTTGCGTAAGTAACTCTGCAAGGCAGCACGTGCCATAGATCTGCCACCATCATTTGCTTGAGCAGGAAGGCACCTGCCTTTGATAGCTGAGATTTTTGATGATACAGGTGAGGAGGAGAGTTCATCGCCTTTAATTAGTTTGATCAGCTCCTTCAGTAGGCTCTTCTGATCATCCTAATCTCCATCAGGTGTTTCTGATACTGCTATGTGTTCGTCACAATCCATCAAGAGGGACACATCCTCCACTATACCATTCTGTTTCTTCTCCATTTTCTCCAGTCTTTCTTTTACCTCTGAGATGGCTGAAATAGAAGTGTGGGTTGGGGGGAGTTTTTGCTCATAATTTTGGAGTGTAATAATCAGTTCAAAAACCAGGGGTCTTCTCTGTTGGTCCTCATATCTATCAAACGTGCCTAGCAGTGTACTGGTATACTGGTCTGGTGCTGTTTTAGTGAGTTTCCACCATATATCTGGCGTACTTCTAACTCTCTCAGGATCATGGTCCTGGCGTGGATTGTTAGGAACAAACCTGGGGTCATACAGCATTTCCACCACAGCTATTTCTCTCAAATACTGAATGCCCTTTTCAGCAGTGTCTCACTTTCTCATCTCAGGCTCAAGGTCATCTTTGAAGGGATACCTTTCCTTCACAGCTAATAACACTCGTTCCCAAAGGGTGGCGGTTCCATCCAGGCATCTAATGATCCCTCTGTCAATGGCTGAGTCCCTGGCAATGCTCCCTAGTTGGCGAGCTTCATTACCACTCAGGGACACACTGTTGGCCCTGTTGTCCCAACACCAAAGCATCCAGGTGACAATGGTTTCGTTTGGGTGCTGTGTAAACTCCTTTCTTGAGCCTATGATCTCGGTCATTTTCAGAGGTCGGCGGACAGTTGTAATAGTGACGCCTTCCTCCTCGCTATCTTCTCCATGTCTCTTGTTTTTTTTCTGTTGCCTTTCTCGGTGACGATGGGTTTGGGGCGGGCCCCTCACCTGGATCTTCCTCTACCTTCTCCGCTTCTTCCTTCCGTTCCAGCCGCGAGGACACCCGTTTCCATTTCTGTCCTTCCACAGGAGCAACTGCCACCGATACTGGTGCCTCCTGTGGTTGCTCAGGTTTAGCCTGGGGACTTCCCCCTCTGGTTCGAATCTCAGCCAGGAAACTCTCTCTGTCAAGAACAGTATT
>NW_018363568.1:0-1661 GCF_002078875.1 Numida meleagris
TGATTTCCTTTTCTTACTCCTAAAGTCTTCTGTCAGTGATTTGATCCCATCTATGTCCCCTCTAGTTTTCCCACCTCCTCTTCCATCCCCTATAAATCCCCAGAACTCTCCCCTGCCTCCACTTCCATCTACTATTCATCCCTGTTCCGCGTACCTTGGGACACCCCAGCACCCCCCACCCAGCTCCACTCCCATTGTTGATAAAGGTGCCCACCCGCAAATGCCCGAGGCCATGCAGTTCCAGGTCTGTGTCTGGGTCAGAGGAGCCTCCATCCCAACCTGCCCTACGGGGCCCCCTCAAACCCCACGGGAGAACCCCTATACCTACCTGTGGGGGCCCCAAGGCACCCCCAGCTCACATGGCTTACCCTAAATTTATGTGCATCCCCCAGTAGGAAATGAGATTTGAAGAATTACAAACCTACATCATGGGGACCCCGTAAATACAAATCTTCATCCCAAAGACACCAGCAATGAGACCTCAAAAAAGCTTCTGTAGAGACCCCTCATTTTTGATCCATGGCAATCTGCCATTTACACTACCCATAGACCTCCCAACCCTAAACCCTGATCTCCCCCTAAATGTCTAAAAGGAGCCACAGAAACCACCCACTGGATACCCCAGATTCCTCACCCAAAGGACCCCAAAGATACCCAACCCTTGATCCCACCTTCCTGGATATCCCCCAAAATCCTTACACCCTATGTGCCCCCTTTCCACCAGATAGAAGTCTTCACTTCCTCTTGTGATCCCTCCCTAGTGATAAACATCAGAGAGAGAAGGAGGGAGTGCATGACCACCAGAGACCCTCCTTGGAAACCCCCAAATCTTCTGGACACAAGTGGGTGCCGCCCTGAGGGCAGTCTTGGGCCAGTTGGACCGTGTCACTGTGAACACACACATTGACCTTCGTTGGTGCACCACTTGTGGATCAAGACCTCCAACTCAGGACAATGCTGGATCCAAGAGAGGTGAAATACACTGACCTCTAAATCTCTCTTTCTCTATCCATCTCTCTCTCTTTCTCTTCTTCTCCTTCCTCTGAAACTTTTTTTACTTGCTTTTCTTCAGGTGTCGTTGAATTAATTGGCCTTGAAGTAGTTGATAAGGAAATAGCACTTATGTCAAGTACCCTTATCAATGATCCTTATCAACTGTTGTTAAAAAATAACCTAATTTTGCTGTGAAGTAGTTGATTAATTGTTGTTGGAAAGCTCAATAAATTGTCTTGCATTGTTCCTCTGGGTCATTGTCTGATGTCCTCATTCCAGAGCTCCTGGAGAGCAGGGATTGCCCTGTTCAGCGGGATTCCAAAGATTCACTGCACTCCCCAAGTGGGACAGGACACCACCCCAAAATCCAACCCAGCCCTGTGAGACAGCAAGTTCTTCTCAACCCACAAAACAATCCCAGCAGTATTTGTATGGGACCGCAGTACTCTCCCCTGCCCAACCCTGAATCCCACTGCCATACCTGTAGGATTGCAAATCCTTCCAAATCCACGCCAAAACACAAATGTGCACACTAGATGTACACCCACATCTTCTGCACACTCAACACTGTGTGACTGTGTGTGTGTGCGCAACATCATGTGTGTACACTGATGCGCGTGCACAATAATGCACACAACTGTCCTTAGCATGTAGTTCTTGTGCTGGCA
>NW_018363569.1:0-1661 GCF_002078875.1 Numida meleagris
CTGACAACCCCAGCCCCCAACTACACCGGAACAGGAACCCCCCAACAACCCCAAATCCCAACACTGTAACTCAGGAACCCACCAACAACCCCAAATCCCAACACCGTAACTCAGGAACCCCCCGACAACCCCAAATCCCATCAACACCGTGACTCCAAAACCCACACACAACCCCAAATCCCAGCAACACCGTAACTCAGGAACCCACAGGCAACCCCAAATCCCAACACTGTAACTCAGGAACCCAGTGACAACCCCAGCCCCCAACACCGTAACTCAGGAAGCCATTGACAACCCCAAATTCCATTAACACCGTAACTCAGGAACCCAGTGACAACCCCAAATCCCAGCTACACCGTAACTACCCTGACAACCCCAAATTCTAGCAACACCGTAACTCAGGAACCCACAGGCAACCCCAAATCCCAACACCGTAACTCAGGAACCCCCCAACAACCCCAAATCCCATCAACACCATAACTAACTGAAACCTGACAACCCCAACCCCCAACTACACCGTAATGCAGGACCCCCCAACAACCCCAAATCCCAACACCGTAACTCAGGAACCCACCAACAACCCCAAATCCCAACACCGTAACTCAGGAACCCACCAACAACCCCAAATCCCAGCAACACCATAACAGGAACCCAGTGACAACCCCAGCTCCCAACACTGTAACTCAGGGCCCCCCAACAACCCCAACCCCCAACAACCCCATAACTCTGAAACCTGACAACCCCAAATCCCATCAACACCGTAACTCAGGAACCCACTGACAACCCCAGCTCCCAACACCGTAACTCAGGAACCCCCAGACAACCCCAAATCCCATCAACACCATAATACAGGAACCCACCAACAACCCCAAATCCCATCAACACCGTAACAGGAACCCAGTGACAACCCCAAATCCCAACACCGTAACTCAGGAACCCCCAGACAACCCCAAATCCCATCAACACCGTAACTCAGGAACCCACCCAACAACCCCAACCCCCAACTACACCATAACTCAGGAACCCCCCAACAACCCCAAATTCCAGCAACACCGTGACTCCAAAACCCACACACAACCCCAAATCCCAACTACACCGTAACTCAGGAACCCAGTGACAACCCCAAATCCCAGCAACACCGTAACTCAGGAACCCACTGACAACCCCAAATCCCAACACCATAACTCCGGAACCCACCAACAACCCCAAATCCCGGCAACACCGTAACTCAGGAACCCAGTGACAACCCCAAATCCCAACACCGTAACTCAGGAACCAACCAACAACCCCAAATCCCATCAACACCGTGACTCCAAAACCCACACACAACCCCAAATCCCAGCTACACCGTAACTCAGGAACCCAGTGACAACCCCAAATCCCAGCAACACCGTAACTACCCTGACAACCCCAACACCGTAACTCAGGAACCCCCTGACAACCCCAAACCCCAACTACACCATAACAGGAACCCAGTGACAACCCCAACCCCCAACCCCCAACTACACCGTAACTCAGGAACCCCCCCATCAACCCCAAACCCCAACACCATAACTCCGGAACCCACCAACAACCCCAAATCCCAGCAACACCGTAACTCAGGAACTTGCTGACAACCCCAAATCCCAACTACACCGTAACTCAGGAACCCACCAACAACC
>NW_018363570.1:0-1547 GCF_002078875.1 Numida meleagris
CAGGGCGGTGGTGGAGGCCGTGCATCGCTTGGATCTCATCCTCGGCAATAAGGCGGCCTACCAGGAGGTGTTCAAGCCCGAGAACATCAGCCTGAGGAACAAGTAAGCCGGGCACAGAGCTCGGGGTTGGGTTTGTGCGGAGCTGCCATGGCCGAAGGCGAATTCCTTGCTGCTCTGTGCTGTTCTTTGCTGTCCGGCTCAGGCTGCGGGAGCTGTGCGTCCTGCACGTGGTGCTCGGGGCCGTGGTTCCGCGCTGGGCTGCTCAGGGTAGGGCACTGGGGTTGGGCTGTGCCTGCACCTCGGGACCTCAGGGCTCTTTTCCAACCGGAGCCATCCGAGGATGAGCAGAGGCCATCCCATCCCATCCCGTCCCGTCCCATCCATCATCCCATCCCATCCCATCCCATCCATCATCCCATCCCATCCCATCCCATCCCATCCCATCCCATCCCATCCCATCGCACACCCCAAGGCATGGGGCTCTGTGCCGATGGAGCACGGGGACGTGGCGCTCCCCGCTCTGTGTTTCCCTCCGAGCAGCGCAGGGTGCCCCCGGGGCCGAGGTGCCGGGCTCCTCCCGAAGGACTCGCTGCGGGTGAAGGCGGCCGAGCCCCGCTCCGTGCTCGTTCCGCTCCGTGCTCGTTCCGCTCCGTGCTCGTTCCGCTCCGTGCTCGTTCCGCTCCGTGCTCGTTCCGCTCCGTGCTCGTTCCGCGCGGATCCGCCCCGCGCGTGGGAGCGCAGCGCTCAGCACGTGGAGCGTGCGCGCTCAGCGGGGGCGGGCCCCGCGCGGAGCCCCTGGCCAATCGGGGCCGTGCCCGTCGCGGCGGCGGCTGCCAATCAGCGGAGGGGGCGGGTCCGGCGGAACGGGAGGGGCGACGGCGCTGGGGGCGGAGTCTCGCGGAGGCGTTAACCAATCGGAGGAGGGTTTTTCCCTGAGGCGGGGGCCAGAAGGAGGCTGTGCCTGCACTGAGGCGGCGGCCAATCGGCGGAGGGGGTGGGAGCCACGAGGAGGCGGCGGCCAATCGGCGGACGGGGTGGGAGCCACGAGGAGGCGGCGGCCAATCGGCAGAGGGGGTGGGAGCCACGAGGAGGCGCCGGCCAATCGGTGGAGGGGGTGGGAGCCACGAGGAGGCGGCAGCCAATCGGCGGCCGGCCCGGCCCTGAGGTTGCGGCCAACCGGCGGCGGGGGGGCGGGACCCGTGCGGACGAACTGACCAATCGGTGTAGGGGGCGTGCCGCGCGGGGAGTCAGTAGCCAATCGGAAGCGGGGGTATGTATGAGGCGCCGGCCAATAAGGGGTCTGCCTCCGCCTTGAGGCGGCGACCAATCGGCGACAGGGGCGGGCCTCACGCGGACGAACCGACCAATCGGAGGGGGGGGCGTGCCGTACGGGAGAGAAGTAACCAATCGGGAGCCGCGCTCGCTCTGAGGCGGCGGCCAATCGGCGTCGGGCCGTTGCGAGGCGGGAAATGGCGGAGGCGGCGGCGGCGGAGGCGCCTGGCGGTGGCGGTGGCGGTGGCGGCAGCGGCGGACTGACCTGGGTGGTA
>NW_018363571.1:0-1650 GCF_002078875.1 Numida meleagris
AACACCCACAATGTCACCCATGTCACCCACAACGTCACCCGACTGTCACCAAGGACAACACACACAACGTCACCCATGTCACACACAATGTCACCTGACCGTCACCAAGGACAACAACCACAACATCACCAATGTCACCCACAACATCACCAGACTGTAACCAAGGACAACACCCACAACGTCACCCATGTCACACACAACGTCACCCGACTGTCACCAAGGACATCACCCGAAACAACACGGATGTCATAGACGTCACCCGACTGTCACCAAGGACAACACACACAACGTCACCCATGTCACCCACAATGTCACCCGACTGTCACCAAGGACATCACCCGAAACAACAGGGTTGTCATAGACGTCACCCGACTGTCACCAAGGACAACACCCACAACGTCACCAATGTCACACACAACGTCACCAGACTGTCACCAAGGACAACACCCACAACGTCACCATTGTCACAAACAATGTCACCCGACTGTCACCAAGAACAATACCCATGTCACACACAATGTCACCTGTCACCAAGGACAACACCCACAATGTCACCCATGTCACCCACAACGTCACCCGACTGTCACCAAGGAGAACACACACAACATCACCCTTGTCACACACAACGTCACCCGACTGTCACCAAGGACAACACCCACAACGTCACCAATGTCACACACAACATCACCCGACTGTCACCAAGGACAGCACCCACAATGTCACCATTGTCACCCACAACGTCACCGGACGGTCACCAAGGACAACAACCACAACGTCACCCATGTCACCCACAATGTCACCAGACTGTCACCAAGGACATCACCCGGAACAAAAGGGATGTCATAGACGTCACCCGACTGTCACCAAGGACAACACCCACAACGTCACCCATGTCACACACAACGTCACCCGACTCTCACCAAGGACATCACCCATGTCACACACAGCGTCACCCGACTGTCACCAAGGACAACACACACAACGTCACCAATGTCACACACAATGTCACCCGACTGTCACCAAGGACATCACCCGGAACAACAGGGATGTCAGAGACGTCACCCGACTGTCACCAAGGACAACACACACGTCATCATTGTCACACACAGCGTCACCCGACTGTCACCAAGGACAACACCCACGTCACACACAACGTCACCAGACTGTCACCAAGGACAACACCCACAACGTCACCATTGTCACAAACAATGTCACCCGACTGTCACCAAGGACAATACCCATGTCATACACAATGTCACCTGACTGTCACCAAGGACAACACCCACAATGTCACCCATGTCACCCACAACGTCACCCGACTGTCACCAAGGACAACACCCACAACGTCACCCGACTGTCACACACAACGTCACCGGACGGTCACCAAGGACAACACACACAACGTCACCCATGTCACACACAATGTCACCAGGACTCTCACCAAGGACAACACCCACCACATCACCGATGTCACCCACAACGTCACCCAACTGTCACCAAGGACATCACCCGAAACAACACGGATGTCATAGACGTCACCCAACTGTCACCAAGGACAACACCCACAACGTCACCCATGTCACACACAATGTCACCCGACTGTCACCAAGGACATCACCCGAAACAACACGGATGTCATAGACGTCACCC
>NW_018363572.1:0-1540 GCF_002078875.1 Numida meleagris
GTCCCCATGTCACCGTGACCCCGTATCCTGGTGTCACCATAACCCGGTGTCCCCGTGTCACCATGTGCCCGTGTCCCTGTGTCACCTTGTCCTCATACCCCAGCATCCCCGTGTCCCCGTGTCACCATAACTTGGTGTCACCAGGATACGGGGTCACGGTGACATAGGGACACGGTGACACCGGGTTATGGGGTCACGGTGACATGGGGACACGGGGACGCTGGGGTATGGGGACAAAGTGACACGGGGACACGGTGACACCGGGTTACGGTCACTGGGACACAGTGACACGGTGTCCCCGTGTCACCATAACTTGGTGTCACCGTGTCACTGTGTCCCAGTGACCCCATATCCTGGTGTCCCCATGTCACCGTGTCCCCGTGTCACCTTGTCCCCATACCCCAGCGTCCCCATGTCCCCATGACCCCGTATCCCAGTGTCCCCGTGTCACCGTGACTCCATGTCCTAGTGTCACCGTGTCCCCATGTCACCGTGTCCCCATGTCACCGTGACCCCGCATCCCGGTGTCCCCGTGTCACCTTGTCCCCATGTCACCTTGTCCCCATACCCCAGCATCCCTGTGTCCCCATGTCACCGTGACCCCATAACCCGGTGTCACCGTGTCCCCATGTCACTGTGACCCCATAACCCGGTGTCCCCGTGTCCCCCTGTCACCGTGACCCCATATCCTGGTGTCACCGTAACCCGGTCTCACCGTGTCCCCGTGTCACTTTGTCCCCATACCCCAGTGTCCCCGTGTCCCCATGTCACCGTGACCCCGTATCCTGGTGTCCCCATGTCCCCATATCCCGATGTCACCGTGTCCCCATGTCCTGGTGTCCCCATGTCACCGTGTCCCCATAACCCGGTGTCACCGTGTCCCCATGTCACCTTGTCCTCATACCCCAGCATCCCTGTGTCCCCGTGTCACCATATCCCGGTGTCACCATGTCCCCGTGTCCCCATAACTCGGTGTCACCGTGTCACTGTGTCCCAGTGACCCCATATCCTGGTGTCCCCATGTCACCGTGTCCCCATGTCACCGTGTCCCAGTGTCACCTTGTCCCCATACCCCAGCGTCCCCATGTCCCCATGACCCCGTATCCCAGTGTCCCCATGTCACCGTGACCCCAAGTCCAGGTGTCACCGTGTCCCCATGTCCCCGTGACCCTGTATCCTGGTGTCAGCGTGTCCCTGTGTCCCAGTGACCCCATATCCCGGTGTCCCCATGTCACCGTGTCCCCATGACCCCATAACCCGGAGTCCCCATGTCCCCGTGTCACCATGACCCCCCGTCCTGGTGTCACCGTGTCCCCATGTCACCTTGTCCCCATACCCCAGCGTCCCCACGTCACCGTGACCCCATACCCCAGCATCCCTGCGTCCCCATGTCACCGTGACCACGTATCCCGGTGTCACCGTGTCCCCGTGTCCCAGTGACCCCCTATCCCGGTGTCCCCATGTCACCTTGTCCCCATAATGGGGACCCATCGTCCCATTGTTCCCCTGTCCCCCCGCTGTCCCCATTGTCCCCCTGTCC
>NW_018363573.1:0-1655 GCF_002078875.1 Numida meleagris
GACACTGGATCCCCACTTCCCTCTGACACTGGATCCCCGCTTCCCTATGACATTGGATCCCCGCTTCCCTACGACACTGGATCCCCAGTTCCCTATGACACTGGATCCCTGTTTCCCTATGACACTGGATCCCCAGTTCCCTATGACACTGGATCCCCAGTTCCCTACGACATTGGATCCCTGCTTCCTTATGACATTGGATCCCGAGTTCCCTATGACTCTGGATCCCCGCTTCCCTATGGCACTGGATCCCCGCTTCCCCATGGCATTGGGTCCACAGTTTCCTGTGGCACCAGATCCCCGGTTCCCCACCGCATTGCCACCCCCGACAGCCTGTGGCATCGGCTCCCCAGTTCCCCATGGCATCGGATCACCAGTTCTCTGTGGTGCTGGATCCTCAGTTCCGTACGGTGTCACCCCCCTGGTTCCCTGTGGTATCGGATCCCCGCTTCCCCCTGGCATTGGATCCCCAGTTCCCTTATGGCATCGAGTCCTTGGTTTCCTATGGCCCTGGATCCCCGGTTGCCTGTGGCACCAGATCCCCGGTTCTCCATGGCCTCGGACCCTCAGTTCCCCACAGCCTTGGGTCCCCGGTTCCTGGTGGCATCAGATCCCCAGTTCCCAGTGGCACTGGGTCCCTGGTTCCTCACGGCCTTGATTCCCCAGTTCCTCATGGCGTTGGATCCCTGGTGCCCCACAGCCTCGGATCCCCTGTGCCCCACGGCCTCAGCTCCCCATTTCCCCACAGCCTTGGATCCCTGGTTCCCCACGACCTTGGATACCCAGTTCCTGATGGCATCAGATCCCCCGGTTCCTGGTGGCATTAGGTCCCCAGTTCCCCATGGCCTCAGATCCCCTGTGCCCCACAGCCTCAGGTCCCCAGTTCCCCACAGCCTTGGGTCCCCGGTTCCCCACGGCTTTGGATCCCTGCTTCCCCACGGCTTTGGATCCCTGCTTCCCCACGGCTTTGGATCCCTGCTTCCCCACAGTGTTGGATTCCCAGTTCCCTATGGCCTCAGGTCCCCAGTTCCCCATGGCATTGGATCCCTGTTTCCCCACAGCCTTGGATCCTCGTTTCCCCACAACCTCAAATCCCCGGTTCCTCACATCCCCAGGTCCCTGGTGCCCCCTGGCTTTGGATCCCCTGTTCCCCACGGCCTCGAGTCCCCAATTCATCATGGTCTCGGATCCCCAGTTCCTCACATGTGTGGGTCCCTGGTTCCCCATGGCGTCGAATCCCAGGTTCCCTGTGGCCTCGGATCCCCAGTTCCCCAAATCCTTGGGTCCCCAGATCCCCACATGCTTGGGTCCCCAGTGCCCCATGGCCTCAGGTCCCCAATTCCCGGTGGCATCAGATCCCTGGTTCCCAGTGGCCTTGGGTCCCCGGTTCCCCATGGCTTTGGATCCCCAGTTCCCTCTGGCGTTGGCCCCCCCATTTCCCCACGGCCTCGCTCCCAGTTTCCCCACGGCGTTGGATCCCCGCTTCCCGGTGGCGTCGGGTCCCCAGTTGGAGATCTTGGATCTCTTCTCCAGTCTGCTGCCCCGGACCCACAGCGTCCTCAGCCCCCCAAGCAGTGAGATGGGGAAGCGGGGTGCGTGGGGGTGGGCTGTGCGCCAGGAGAGGCAGAGTCCCGCGTCCGTCTGTCCCGCTCTGG
>NW_018363574.1:0-1655 GCF_002078875.1 Numida meleagris
CCAGAGCGGGACAGACGGACGCGGGACTCTGCCTCTCCTGGCGCACAGCCCACCCCCACGCACCCCGCTTCCCCATCTCACTGCTTGGGGGGCTGAGGACGCTGTGGGTCCGGGGCAGCAGACTGGAGAAGAGATCCAAGATCTCCAACTGGGGACCCGACGCCACCGGGAAGCGGGGATCCAACGCCGTGGGGAAACTGGGAGCGAGGCCGTGGGGAAATGGGGGGGCCAACGCCAGAGGGAACTGGGGATCCAAAGCCATGGGGAACCGGGGACCCAAGGCCACTGGGAACCAGGGATCTGATGCCACCGGGAATTGGGGACCTGAGGCCATGGGGCACTGGGGACCCAAGCATGTGGGGATCTGGGGACCCAAGGATGTGGGGAACTGGGGACCCGAGGCCACAGGGAACCTGGGATCCGACGCCATGGGGAACCAGGGACCCACACATGTGAGGAACTGGGGATCCGAGACCATGATGAATTGGGGACTCGAGGCCGTGGGGAACAGGGGATCCAAAGCCAGGGGGCACCAGGGACCTGGGGATGTGAGGAACCGGGGATTTGAGGTTGTGGGGAAACGAGGATCCAAGGCTGTGGGGAAACAGGGATCCAATGCCATGGGGAACTGGGGACCTGAGGCCATAGGGAACTGGGAATCCAACACTGTGGGGAAGCAGGGATCCAAAGCCGTGGGGAAGCAGGGATCCAAAGCCGTGGGGAAGCAGGGATCCAAAGCCGTGGGGAACCGGGGACCCAAGGCTGTGGGGAACTGGGGACCTGAGGCTGTGGGGCACAGGGGATCTGAGGCCATGGGGAACTGGGGACCTAATGCCACCAGGAACCGGGGGATCTGATGCCATCAGGAACTGGGTATCCAAGGTCGTGGGGAACCAGGGATCCAAGGCTGTGGGGAAATGGGGAGCTGAGGCCGTGGGGCACAGGGGATCCGAGGCTGTGGGGCACCAGGGATCCAACGCCATGAGGAACTGGGGAATCAAGGCCGTGAGGAACCAGGGACCCAGTGCCACTGGGAACTGGGGATCTGATGCCACCAGGAACCGGGGACCCAAGGCTGTGGGGAACTGAGGGTCCGAGGCCATGGAGAACCGGGGATCTGGTGCCACAGGCAACCGGGGATCCAGGGCCATAGGAAACCAAGGACTCGATGCCATAAGGGAACTGGGGATCCAATGCCAGGGGGAAGCGGGGATCCGATACCACAGGGAACCAGGGGGGTGACACCGTACGGAACTGAGGATCCAGCACCACAGAGAACTGGTGATCCGATGCCATGGGGAACTGGGGAGCCGATGCCACAGGCTGTCGGGGGTGGCAATGCGGTGGGGAACCGGGGATCTGGTGCCACAGGAAACTGTGGACCCAATGCCATGGGGAAGCGGGGATCCAGTGCCATAGGGAAGCGGGGATCCAGAGTCATAGGGAACTCGGGATCCAATGTCATAAGGAAGCAGGGATCCAATGTCGTAGGGAACTGGGGATCCAGTGTCATAGGGAACTGGGGATCCAGTGTCATAGGGAAACAGGGATCCAGTGTCATAGGGAACTGGGGATCCAGTGTCGTAGGGAAGCGGGGATCCAATGTCATAGGGAAGCGGGGATCCAGTGTCAGAGGGAAGTGGGGATCCAGTGTC
>NW_018363575.1:0-1655 GCF_002078875.1 Numida meleagris
CATGTTTGCCTTGTGTTAATTTGCTGGTCTTAGGTGAGCACCCAAAAATAGGCTTAAGAACAAGAGGTGTTGCCAAGGAAAGCACAGTCTCACTCAGCATGTGCTCTGCAGCCAGATGCAAGCCTCTGGTGCAAGCCTCTGGTGCAAGCCTCTGGTGCAAGCCTCTGAGCATGGTGCTGCAGCTGGGGCTGCCCCACGGCGGGTGCAGCAGCACCAGATTCCCAGGAACGTGGGGATGACAATGGGCAACGTGGGGATGGTGATGGGTGCCCTTCTCCACAAATCACCATCCAACAAGAGCTGCAGCACTTGCCCTGCTGACACAGGTTGTGACGAATCACCCGGGGGGATGTGGAAAGCTCCTCGCCGGGGCACAAGCACACACGCGCTTAGTAACATAATCTCTTAAAAGCAAAACCCCAGAAATTCCTTTTTTCTTCGTGGAAAATGTTGCCTGGGGGAGAAACTCATAATGAAGGATGAAAGCTTAATCCTTGAGGTAGAACAGGACTTTGGGGAGGGAAGGAGTATAGACAGGGCCGGTGCTGAAGGGTGGGGATGGCCGTGGTGGGCCCGGGGTGCTTCCCCTGGCGATGCTGGGGTCTCTCCCTGCGGTGCTGCCATAACAAATGCACAGTGACAAATGTGCAGGGAAATGCTGCTGCGTGGTGATGGTGGGAGGGTAAATCATGCTCTGTACCTGTGTAGTTCCCCGCTGGAGGCAGCCCTCGGCTTCCCACCTATTTGCTCTAGCAATGCTGGGGAGGGTTTTTAATCAAGATCAGGCTTCGACCACTATAAAATAAAATAGCAGTGTTTCTGTAGGTTTATTTTTATGTCTCCTGGGACGTAAATACAGGCGGCACGACAAGGCGCAGCGGTGGAAGTGCTGTGTGTGTGTGCAGGCTCCCATGGGCAGAACCAGCATCAGAAAGGGGCAGCAGTGCAGTGAAGGCAGCAGCTCCATGCAGCCCTGCCATGCCCCAGCTGATGGGGTCCGAGAGGCAGGAATGGGATTTGGGTGGGCAGAAATCCACCACGCTGCATGCCAGCATCCATGCATGGTGAGGGAGGAGAGGCCAGGCTGGTGGAATCACTGTGCCATTGCATGTCACCACTGCGTGCCATTGCATGTCACCACTGCGTGCCATTGCATGTCACCACTGCATGTCATTGCATGTCACAGCCCATCCCCTGCCTTTGGGGCTTGCTCCCTGCCCAGCTGCCATCCCCATGCCCAGGTCAGAGCCATCTGCGTGCACCCACATGTGGTTCCCAAACGTCTCAGAGCGGGGATGGCTGCAGTGCAGCAATCCCTCCCAGCTCTCGGGGCCGGCAGCATCCCCCAGCCTGCAGCACGCAGTCATTGAAGGACAAGCGGGACCTGCTTCTCTCACCATGTTTTAATTCAGAAAAGCAGCGGCGGAGGTGGGGTTACACTCTCCAGAGCACAACCTGCTCTGGGTTTGCTCAGTGCGCAGCGGTGGTGTTTACGGACGCGGATTCCAAAGCTCTCTGTTCTCAGGGCTGTGAAGATGTATTTCCTCTTGTGCCATTTCTCCTTCTGGCAGGCAGGCTCCCAGGTGGCTCTGGTGAGTGTCAAAGTGGGAAATAAAGTTGTTCACTGAAAAAAAAAAAAAAAAAAAAAAAAAAAA
>NW_018363576.1:0-1655 GCF_002078875.1 Numida meleagris
CCTCCCCCTCCCCGCCCCACCTTGGCCTTCCCGGTGCTCTGCAGGATGTGCACCAAGGCGCAGGCCACCTCCTCCTTGCTCTTGACGCTGAGCACGGGCTCGAGGACGGCGCAGAGCATGCGGTAGTTGTTGGTGACGTACTCGGCGAACTCCTTGTAGAGCTCCATGGGGAGGATGCTCATGGTCTGGAAGCGGCTCTTGACGCGCAGGGCCGGGCAGCCGGCCTTGCTCTTGCTGCCGCTGGGCTGGCTGAGCGGGTACCACTGCTCGGCGAAGTGCCGCCCGGTGACGCTGGCGATGGGGATGCTCACCATCCCCACGTAGTTGCTCTTGTCCTTCTTGCGCTTCTTGTCCGTGTCCTTGTAGAGGTGCAGGCGGATGGTGCGCACGGCCGGCAGGTTGTTGAACTCGAAGTGCTCCCCCCAGAAGACGTTGTCGGTGCGCGCCTTGCTGGTGGTGCGGGCGTACAGCATGTCGTCCAGGCACAGCTCGCAGTAGTAGCGCTTCTTGGGGGGCAGGTCCCGCGCCTCGATCACCCACAGCTTCAGCACGTTGTCCACGCGGCGGCTGTTGTCCTGGGGGGACCGGGAAGGGCCTTGTCACCGGGGGAACGGCCGGGGGTGGGACGTGGGGTCTCCACCAGTCGGCCAACCCCACCAGTTGGCGCTCCTCATCCCCACCAGTTGGCGCTCCCCATCCCCACCAGTTGACCCTCTCCACCCCTACCAGTTGGTCATCCCCACCAGTTGACCATGCCCATTCCCACCAGCTGACCCTCTCCACCCCTACCAGTTGGTCATCCCCACCAGTTGACCATCCCCACCAGCTGACCATGCCCATTCCCACCAGTTGACCATCTCCAACTCCACCAGTTGGTGCTCCTCATCCCCACCAGTTGACCATCTCCACCTCCACCAGTTGACCACCCCTACCAGTTGACCCTCTCCACCCCTACCAGTTGACCATCCCCACCAGTTGACCACCCCCACCAGCTGACCATCCCCAACTCCACCAGTTGACCATGCCCATCCCCACCAGTTGACCATCCCCACCAGCTGACCATGCCCATTCCTACCAGTTGACCATCTCCAACTCCACCAGTTGGTGCTCCCCATCCCCATCAGTAGACCCTCTCCACCCCTACCAGTTGGTCATCCCCACCAGTTGACCATCTCCACCTCCACCAGTTGACCACCCCCACCAGTTGACCATCCCCATCAGTTGACCATGCCCATCCCCACCAGTTGACCATCCCCACCAGTTGACCATCCCCAACTCCACCAGTTGGTGCTCCCCATTCCCACCAGTTGACCATGCCCACCTCCACCGGTTGACCATCCCCACCAGTTGACCATGCCCATCCCCAGCAGTTGACCATGCCCATCCCCACCAGTTGACCACCCTCACCAGTTGACCCTCTCCAACCCCACCAGTTGACCACCCCCACCAGTTGACCATCCCCAACTCCACCAGTTGACCATGCCCATCCCCACCAGTTGACCACCCCCACCAGTTGACCATGCCCACCTCCACCAGTTGACCATCCCCACCAGTTGACCATGCCCACCTCCACCAGTTGACCATCCCCACAACCTGACCCTCCCCATCCCCTCCAAGTAACCATCCCCAACCCCACCAGCTGACCCTCCCCATCC
>NW_018363577.1:0-1597 GCF_002078875.1 Numida meleagris
GTCCCCCCCCCCGCTCACCCTGAGCACCCTGAGCGCGGCCTGGCACTGGTTGTGCCTCAGCTCCATCTCCCCCAGCTCGCACCACACGGCGGCCAGCTCCTCCACGCGCCGGAACCCAACGCGCGTCGCCTTGCGCAGCAGCGCCCGCGCCTGGGGGGGGGGGGGGGTGTCAGAGCCCCATAAGTGGCACTTCTGTATCCCCACTGCCCCATAAGTGACACCTCGGTGCCATCAGAGCCCCACAAGTGGCACTTCTGTATCCCCACTGCCCCATAAGTGACACCGCGGTGTCACCAGCAGCCCATAAGTGACACCGTGGTGTCATCAGAGCCCCATAAGTGGCACTTTGGTAACCCCATAAGTTGCACTTCTGTATCCCCACTGCCCCATAAGTGACACCTCGGTGCCATCAGAGCCCCATAAGTGACACCCCAGTAACCCCACTGCCCCAGAAGTGACACCTTGGTGTCATCAGCGCCCCATAAGCAACACCTCAGTGTCATCAGAGCCCCATAAGTGGCACTACAGTGTCCCCACAGCCCCATAAGTGACGCTACAGTGTCATCAGCGCCCCATAAGTGACACTACAGTGTCATCATTGCCCCATAAGCGACACCTCGGTGTCATCATTGCCCCATAAGTGACACCCCAGTGACCCCACTGCCCCACAAGTGAAACTGCGGTGTCCCCACTGCCCCATAAGTGACACCGCGATGTCACCAGCAGCCCGTAAGTGACACCGTGGTGCCATCAGAGCCCCATAAGTGGCACTGTGGTGTCCCCACTGCCCCATAAGTGACGCTACAGTGTCATCATTGCCCCATAAGTGACACCTCGGTGCCATCATTGCCCCATAAGTGACACTGTGGTGTCCCCACCACCCCATAAGTGACACCTTGGTGTCATCAGCGCCCCATAAGTGACACCTTGGTGACCCCATAAGTGACACTTCTGTATCCCTACAGCCCCATAAGTGACACTACAGTGTCATCGTTGCCCCATAAGTGACACCTCGGTGTCATCAGAGCCCCATAAGTGACACCTCGGTGTCATCAGAGCCCCATAAGTGACACCTCGGTGACCCCACTGCCCCACAAGTGAAACTGCGGTGTCCCTACTGCCCCATAAGTGACACCTCGGTGTCGTCAGAGCCCCATAAGTGACACTGTGGTGTCCCCACCACCCCATAAGTGACACCTCGGTGTCATCAGAGCCCCATAAGTGACACTGCAGTGACCCCACTGCCCCACAAGTGACACCTCGGTGCCGTCAGAGCCCCATAAGTGACACCCCAGTAACCCCACTGCCCCATAAGTGACGCTACAGTGTCATCATTGCCCCATAAGTGACACCTCGGTGTCATCAGCACCCCACAAGTGGCACTTCTGTATCCCCACTGCCCCATAAGTGACACCGCGGTGTCATCAGAGCCCCGTAAGTGACATTACAATGTCCCCACTGCCCCATAAGTGACACTTTGGTGTCATCAGAGCCCCATAAGTGGCACTTTGCTAACCCCACAAGTGGCACTTCTGTATCCCCACTGCCCCATAAGTGACACCTCGGTGTCGTCAGAGCCCCATAAGTGACACTGCAG
>NW_018363578.1:0-1626 GCF_002078875.1 Numida meleagris
CCCGGCTAGGTGCACGAGGCTGCCTGTGCAGCCACGTATCCCGCAAGGTCCCCATAACCCCGCTCCATCTGTCCCCTCATATCCCTATGTGCCTTTTCAGCCCCCCAACATCTCTGTCCCCATTGCTCCATGTACTCCTGTCCACCCCATCGCCCTCCCTCAGCTCCCATCCCCGTGTTCCCATGTCCTCCGTGTCCCCACATCCATGTCCCCCATATTCCCCCAGTGTCCCCCCCCATATCATCTTGTCCCCATCTTCCTGTTTCCCCATCAACCCATGTCCCCCCATCACTGTCCCCATGTCCCCAAGTCCTCCATGTCCCCTTGTCCTCACCATGTCCCCCTATACATCGCATGTTCCCCCGTGTTCCAATGTCTTCCCGTGTCCCTCTATGTCTCCCCATACCCTCATGCCACTCCCATGTCCCCCCACGTCCCACCCATGTCCCCATTACTCCCCGCGTCCCCAGGGCCGGGGCGGGGGCTCCCCGTTATTTCCCAACGTGGCGCCCGCCCGACCGGCTCCAAGCTCTGCCCTGGCTCAACCGGTCCCTCCGGTCGCGGTGACACCTCCTGGGGCGGGACAGGCGGTGCACAGCCGGCACTGCACAGCCGGCACCGGGCACCCAGCGATGCACAGCCGCCAGCTGCACCAACAACCGGTGACACGCAACCAGCACCAAGGGGTGACACGCAACCGATGCCAGCCAGTGGCACCTAACTGGCGACAACTGGCAGCACACAACCAGCGGCACACAACCGGTGATGCGCAGCAGTTCATGGCTCAGTGACGGTGACACTACCGGGTGTTGGGGGACCACACAGCTACACTGACGCTGCTGGGTGTTGGTGACACGACGTGGGATTGTGCGGTGACAGTGGTGCTACCAGGTGTTGGAGGCGCTACTGGTTCTTGGTGACACGATACAGGACTACGTGGTGACGGTGACACTATTGGTTGTTGGTGGCACAACGTGAGACTGCGTGGTAACAGTGTCAGCTCCTGGTGACGCTCGATCCAGGATCAGATGCACGGGGATGCACTAAGGTCGCAGGATCCAGCACTGGAACTGATCGAGGATCTGGGATCTGCAGCTGAAACTGTCGGAACACAGGTGATCTGGGATCAAAAGTGACCAAGGGCCAAGTACCTGCTGCTGAAACTGGCCAAGGATCTGGGATCTATAGCTGAAACTGACCAAGGATTGGGGATCTACCCCTGAAACAGATTGGGGATCTGGGATCCAGTGCTGAAATTGACCAAACACTTGTGATCCAGAGCCAAAACTGACCAGGAATCTGGGATCTGGTGCCAAAACAGACCAAGGATTAGGGATCTATCACCGAAACTGACAGGAAATCGGGGATCTATTGCTGAAAGTGACCCCATCCATTCACCTGGAGGCTGAAGCTGCCCGAGGAACCGTGACCTAGAACAAAGCCAGGATCTGGGCTCCAGCGGAGGGCTTGGGGATCTATTGGGATCTATCAGGGATCCATTGCCCACCATGCCACGTGCCTTCTTGGTGAAGAAACCATGCATAGCCACGGCCAAGCGCAACTGGAGTGAGCTGCCGGACGAGCAGAGAGCAGAGATCTACGTCCCCAGTATGTGGGGAAAGGCAG
>NW_018363579.1:0-1652 GCF_002078875.1 Numida meleagris
TCGAGCTGGTCCTACCCAGTCTAGCTCCCTACATACTGTAGAGGGAGATAAGGTCCCTGTAGAACATGTAAAGAGCATGCTGGGGAAAGAGGTTTGGGTCCCTCCAGCCTCTGGAAAGGGGTCACCTCTCTGTGGCACTGTTTTTGCTCAGGGATCTGGGTCCACCTGGTGGGTGATGGAGAAAAATGGGGATGTTCAGTGTGTACCGCAAGGGAATTTGATGCTGAAGGAGTGCAGTCAGTTATTCCATGTATATATAGCCATATAGATATGTGTGTAATGCATGTTAATTATTGTTTGTTTGTATATAAATGTATGTTAAGCACGATGTAGTGATGTGGAATAAGGGGTGGCATGTCATGGTTTTGTGATTTTTTGTTGTCAGTCTTCCACATCATAACATCATGTAAAGCACTGGCAGTTAAACAGTTAATGTCCTGGTTTCCCCGGACTGCTGTTTTTGGGTGCTTGGTTCTCAGAGGGGGAGGGGAGGAGCTGCATTCCCCAGGGGTCTTCGCACCTGGAGGGGGTTGGTAAAGCCGCCTGGCAGACCGGGAGTTTCCCCTCTTCATATGTGGCCAAGAAGCACGTGGTCCCCCTGCAGCTTACGGAGTAAGAATCGCAGCTTTGAACTCTCTATGTTTTGATTTGTTGGCCTCTGCAGGTCCCCTGCCACATTAGCCATGGCATCGGTCCAGCCCGCCTGTAAACCGCTGACACTTTTTTTTTCCTCCTTTCTCTCTTTTCCAGGCCTGTGGGCCAGCTGTCCCCCTGTCACAGACAAAGATCCGTAGATAACGCCATGACAGATCTTCATAAAGGAAATTTCATCAGGAAATTCTTTGGTGCTCTGATGTTTTCCCTCATGAAATTGTTTCAAAACTTGTGGGGTCAATGACTAGGGTAGCTTTGCGAACTCTGTCTGCCAACCAGTTACCTATCACCTGTTGGTTTGCCAACAGTTTCTGTGGAGCGCAGGTGTGCGACTCCTGGCCTGTCTGGGCCGGTGTGAGCAAAGAGGAATTGTCTGGTGCCGCGTATGCGATCTAGAATAGAGTTAACAACACAACTTCTACAAGATTTAGATGCATTTTTGTTACAACCTCAGAAGGAGGGCAGCCAAATCATAAGGCTAGTGGTTGGACACGTGTGCCACAGAGGCCGGCGCAGCCGGCAGCTACAAGTCGTCTGCGCTTGGAGGGAGTTCTGGTTCCAGCGCAGGTGCGGCTGAGCTTGCCGTGCAAGCCAGACAGAAGGGACTTTCAGTCCATTTTGCTGTTGGGATTCTCTCCCTTGCAGGTGAGGCTGATCAAGCCCCAGGAACCCCGGGTGGCACGTGACTAGAACTAAGAACTCAGTCCGTCTGCAGATGTCAGGAGCGTGCGCTACAGCTTTTTACTGGTTGGGGTGCAAGGCCGAAAAGGCTTGGGGGGCGTGGCTCCAGGCCAGCACAGGATGTCACAGCACAGATGACATCACGCGGAGCCTGTGTGCTGTCACAGTGCGTTCCCATGACGACGCCGGGCCCTGCCCAAGGACAGCTGGCCGCTGGCTCCAGGCGCCTCATTCGTGAGCTGTGCTGCCCGCAGCCGCTCGCCGTGCCCTGTGCTTGAGAGCAGCCCCAGCAGCAGACAAGCTCAGCCTCATCCCGC
>NW_018363580.1:0-1563 GCF_002078875.1 Numida meleagris
TGGCGCCCTATGGCACCGACATGGCACCAAATGGCAGCCTATGGCACCGACGTGGCACCACGTGGCACCCTATGGCACCGACATGGCACCGGGTGGCACCCTATGGCACCCTATGACACCAACATGGCACCAAGTGGCACCAAGTGGCGCCCTATGGCACCGACGTGGCACACTATGGCACCAAATGGCGCCCTATGGCACCGACGTGGCACCACGTGGCACCAACTTGGCACCCCATGGCACTGAAATGGCACCAAATGGTGCCACAGGGCACCAAGATGGCACCGTCATGGCACAACAGGGCACCCCATGGCACCAACATGGCGCCCTATGGCACAACAGGGCACCCCATGGCACCAACATGGTGCCCTATGGCACAACATGGCACAACATGGCACAACAGGGCATCCCCATGGCACCAATATGGCACACTATGGCACCACGTGGCATCCCCATGGCACTAACATGGCATCAACATGGTGCCACATGGCACCTACATGGCATCTCCATGGCACAACAGGGCACCCCATAGCACAGCATGGCATCCCCATGGCACCCTATGGCACCGACATGGCACCACGTGGCACCACGTGGCATCCCCATGGCACTAACATGGCATCAACATGGTGCCACATGGCACCAACATGGCATCCCATGACACCTACATGGCACACTATGGCACAACAGGGCACCCCATAGCACAGCATGGCATCCCCATGGCACCCTATGGCACAACATGGTGCCCTATGGCACCACGTGGCATCCCCATGGCACCAACATGGCACCAACATGGCACACTATGGCATAACAGGGCACCCCATAGCACAGCATGGCATCCCCATGGCACCCTATGGCACCAGCACCAACCCTATGGCATCTCCATGGCACAACATGGCACAACAGGGCATCCCCATGGCACCCTATGGCACAACATGGCGCCCTATGGCACAACATGGCGCCCTATGGCACCACGTGGCATCCCCATGGCACAACATGGTGCCCTATGGCACAACATGGCACAACAGGGCACCCCATGGCACAACAGGGCATCCCCATGGCACAACATGGCACAACATGGCGCCCTATGGCACCACGTGGCATCCCCATGGCACAACATGGCATCCCCATGGCACAACATGGCACCAACATGGCATCTCCATGGCACCAACATGGCACACTATGGCATAACAGGGCGCCCCATAGCACAGCATGGCATCCCCATGGCACCCTATGGCACAACATGGCGCCCTATGGCACCACATGGCATCCCCATGGCACCAACATGGCACCAACATGGTGCCACATGGCACCAACATGGCGCCCTATGGCACAACATGGCGCACTATGGCACAACATGGCGCACTATGGCACCACGTGGCATCCCCATGGCACAACATGGCACCCTATGGCACCACGTAGCATCCCCATGGCACCAACATGGCACCAACATGGCACACTATGGCATCACATGGTATCACATGGCACTAACATGGCACCCCATGGCACCAAAATGGCACCAACATGGCGCCCCGTGGCACCAACATGGCACACTATGGCACAACA
>NW_018363581.1:0-1649 GCF_002078875.1 Numida meleagris
TTTTTTTATTCAAAGGTATAGCACTACTTTTATAATACTTGTTATCCACTATTGCCATCTAAAGCTTACTCCCTTAATGCTGATTGGATATTTTTGCTGAGGCATGTAGCAGTGAAGCATGAGGCAGTATTTTCCATCTACTGACATATCAAAAGGTAGCTTATCGGATCATCTTAGTTTGCCATTTTCCCTGCATCACAGGTACATTCTTTGGTCAACTTGTCCCTATTCCTTCGGGGAGGGGGGCCTTTCTCGTTACACCTCGTATCCTCGCAACCGCCTATTACAACATCTCCCCTTCCCCGTGCTTAAAATTATCTGCGTCACATCGCGATCCGCAACCACTACCCCTACACCCATTCCTACACCTCTGATTTCTATGATATTTGAAAAATCTGTTTCATCTGTTAAACTATTCTACTTCCGTGCTCTAATTTTTTCTCAGTGTATGCCTACTCCATGCACTATAGCTTTCTCCCGAAGTTACACAGAAGCATAGCACACATCGCACTGCAATACATATTAGGACAAACAGAATGATTACAATAATGCAAGCCACAAAGAGTTGCTTTAGCCAGGTAAAGTTAGGCAACCAGCCTGTGAGTTTCTTCCATAATTCCGTGAAGCCAGGTGACGTATCATCCATCGATACTTGGTGGAAAATTTTGGTATGTTCCCATATAGCCTGAAGGTCAGTTTCTATCCGTTGGGTCTGATCCACATAGGCACAACAACTTTGATTAATTATTATGCAAACACCTCCTTCTTTAGCTGACAGGAGATCCAATGCCATTCTATTTTGTAGCACCACCTTACTAAGAGTCGAAACTTTGGTCTGTAAGCCCCTAATTGCATCAATTGTAGCATTTTCTATTATTTCTAGGGTAGCTGAAATATTAACAATTGCTTTTTCTAGCTCGTTTACCCCAAGAAAGGGAATGAACCATCTAACGAAACTATGGAAACTAGTGGGTTTTTCCACTAAGGGGTTTAATGCCCTCCCTACCCTCTTCCAGGGTGTACGGAGGTATCCCGTTAGGGGATTTGTCCGATCATGCATAGAAAGGATCGGTGCTAGGGCTCCTACAGTACATGCACCACCCCAACTTTCCGGTAAAGTCTTTCTTGCATATCCATCACCACACAACCACCATAAGCCCTTTGGAGGGCACCCAAACCTCACGCTATTGTTTAATGCTATTTGTATAGCGATAGGGCAATTTCCTTTTGATCCTGGACAATGAGTAATTTTTTTAGGAAGGTCTTTAAAGCTTCCTAAATTTTTACTCCCGTTTTTATTCAGCACTACTGATTCCCATGGCCACTGTATTTCAAACCTAGGAAAACTATTTTCATTACACAACTGTTCTGCTGATGGTGGTGGGCTTGTAGATGCAGGCAAAGGGTTTTCCGTACCCCAGCACAACTCCTCTCCATTGGGGAGTCGTGTTCGGTGTTGTCCAGGCCCACATGCACCTACAGCCCAATATATATGAAATCCTTGAGGACTTGTAGAGTGATGAAAATTATCAAATGGCCAACTCCAATTTGAGAATGGAACTGGAATTCCCATTAGGGGAGTTTCCATGCTACCACCCCTTGGCATCATCGTACAGACCCAACAATCTGATAGGTTGAAATTATGTGCT
>NW_018363582.1:0-1647 GCF_002078875.1 Numida meleagris
GAGGGGACTCCCCACCCCTCCAAGCAGACAAGCGGGAGGCAGGTTCTGACCCACCTTGTGCAGCCGGAGGTGTTGTTGCACACAGACGGCCACTGCATCCCAGACGGCAACTCGCTCTGCAGGGCAAAGGAAAAGGAGGTCACACTCTGCATCTGCCACTTCTCAGCACTCCTACTGCCTCAGAGTGGGAGTCAGGCGTCACCGCTGTCCCTGGCCCCAAACGGAGACCGCACCGAGGCAGTCACAGTGCTGTCTCTGGCCCACTCATTGCCAGGACCCAGGTGCAGCAATGTCCTGTGGTGGCTGTAGATCCCTGTACCTTTGGCGATGACCTGTGGACTTCTGGAGGCACGCTCTGTTGTGGGGCCATCCTCCCAGAAGCTTATCTTGGTCCGCGTCACACGTGCAGATCGCTCCTTGTTGGCACCAGCCATGTGGGAGCGAATCCCTTCCAGATGCTTCCGGTCGTCTGCAGGATGCTCCTTCGGGATGCAGCACCCACCACATTGCAGCTGCTTTTATGCTGCTCCTGGGTGGCCGTGTCACAGACCACCCCACTGTGACACTGCGATCACTTGGCCAGTGCTGGCTGCTGTCCATTATGATGCTGGCACCAGCAACCTGCTGCCCGCCCTGACGCTGCAGGAGCCCAGCTCTGGTCATTGGAGGCTGACAATCCCTAGAGCTGGACCTCTTGTGTGCCAGTAGGCAGGCTGGCCTAAGAATGAGATGCTGATCCTGCCGCCTTCTCAGAATTCTTCCTGCACTGGCCTGAACTTCTCAAACTTTTCCTTCTGTAATTTTGTTGATGTGCATCTTGATGGCTGCGGCCCTTTCTTGTCCACTTTGGGCTCTTGGGGTAGGCTGGCCTCAGTGCTCAATGAGGACCATGGCGCAGGTTTTGCTGTCTTTGACATGGGACTCATTTTCAGTCAAAATAAGTTTAGAAGAGAAAACTCTATGCTCTCAGCCGTGACACCCCCACAATGCAGAAGAGAAATAACCTGCAGTGCTCTTGGGAAGTGCTGCAAGCTGTCACAGTTCTTCACTGGAGGGAAGGGGACTGTTAGAACCAATCCATTAATTATGAGCATTAAACAAATTGAGTTTTTGAAGTTCAGCTTGGAACTGCTGAAGCTTCCATTCCTGTCCTGCTCAGTGAAGTCAAACTCTCCAGGCAGCATCTGTCAGCCTGGTTGTTATATCATGAAATGGAGGAGAAAATATTGTTCTCTGCCACCTGTAGAAAACTGTGTGTGCTGCGTCGCTTGTTGCCTTGTTAAGTGCCATTCACTTGAGTTTTCTTTTCTAGATGAGGCCGGTCACGTTAAACATGAAAGGATTAGTCATGAAGAGTCAGAAGTACCACAGTTGGTTACTAGGATCCAGAAAAAAAAAAGAATATATCCCTCTGTATGTCTCTGCCTTCAATAATCCCAGAAGAAGGTACACAGATTCCAAAATTTATGAATTTATGTTTCTCTTTGGTGTAAACAGTGGGTTGCAGTGGTATTTTCTGTGACACTTGAAAATACATTGTGACCATCACTACTACACACAGACCTAACCCCAAAAGACAACAGTTCTTGGGTACCTGCCCTGGAAGGGTGCAGGGCTGCTGTCGAGAATTCGAAATCTCTCTGGAGA
>NW_018363583.1:0-1643 GCF_002078875.1 Numida meleagris
GCGGCCGGGCGGGGGCAGCAGCAGCCGCCGGAGCGCGATCGGGGCCGGGCGGGGCCCGAGGCCTCGTCCCTTCCTCCGCCTCCGGGGGCGGCCCCGGGCCGCAGGGCTCTGCTCGCGTTGGGGGTTGGGCGCCTGCGCTCCTCCGCGGCCCGGGCCGTGCGTTGGCGGGTGCGGGACGGCGCTGCGCTGGGTGTCCCCGGCTCCGAGCCCGCAGAGCTCGGGCGTGGGAGAAGGTGCGGCAGGAGGCGTTGGCCGGGGGCGGTGGCCCTGCCCTGCTCTGCCCTTTTTCACGTGAACGAGACCTCACGGGGCCCGTGTGCCGCAGCGGGTGTGGGGCAGAGCCCTGCTCCGTCCTGTGCCGCCCTGTCCCCATCCCATCCCCATCCTACCCTGTCCCTGTCTCGCACCCATTGCTGTCCTTGTCCTATTCTATCCCCATCTCATCCCATCCCTATCTCATTCCCATTGCTGTCCCCATCTTTCCCTGTCCCTATTCCATCTCCATCCCACTTCTGTCTCCGTTTAACCTCCATCCCATCACTGTCCCTCCCTCTTCCCATCTCGTTCCCATTGCTGTCCTTAGCCCATTCTGTCCTCATCTCTATCTCATCCCCCTCCTATCCCTATTCCACCCCACCCCTCTCTCACTCCCATTCCTGTCCTCGTCCCCATCCCACCCTGTCCCTGTCTCACACTCATCCTCTCCCTGTCCCCACCTCACTTCCATTCCTATTCTTATCCTGTACTATCCCCATCTCATTCCCCTCCCATCTCCATTCCATCCTGTCCCTCTCTCATCCCCACTGCTGTCCCCATCTCCCCCGTCCCTATCCCATCTCTATCCTGCCCCTGTCTCTCCCTGTCCTCATCTCACCCCCATTCCCATACCATTCCCATCCATCTCCATCCCATCTCCAGCCCACCTTGTTTCCATTTAGTCTCTATCCCGTCCTTATCCCATTCTGCCTTCACATCAGCCCCTTCTATCCCCGTCCCTGTCCCCATCTCACCCCTGCTCTGTCCCCAACCCCGTTTCCCCCTCCCGTCCCGGCCCCGCCCGCCCCCCGCCGTACGCACCTCCCTCCGGGCGCCGCCATGACGCCGTACGGCCGAAGGGACCCGCGGGGGCCGCCATGCTGCCGCGCGCATGCGCCTTAGCCGCCGGAGCGTCTCCATTGAGAAGAATGAGGGGAAAGGGGCGGAGCCAAGGCGCGAGGAGCCACCGCGGGGGCGGGGCTACGCTCCGGGGCTCCGGCCATGGCCACAGTGGATGCCGAGGTGAGTGAGAGCGGCGGCGTCCATCTACCCGGGCGGGGGGACGGAAGATGGGGGAGCGCGCAGTGGTATCGCCCAGGGCCAGGCGGCTTCTGTCGGGGGCCGGGAGGGGGCCGTGCCCCCGCCGCCCCATGGTTCAGTCCAACTCCTCTGAGGGGAAGAATGTGGGAGCTGCTGCCATTGTGTGTAGGGGGGCCCGGGACTCTGTATAAGTAACACCCCTCCGCGGCCAGTCGGTGGTATGGGCCATACAGGTTCCGGGGTTCCCCCCAATGGGAGCGGGTGCGTGCGGCGGGGGCGGGGGGAGCGGCGCCGGCGCCATCCACGTTCCGGGGCTCCTCGTGCGGCGGGGCGCCGTGCGGCGCTGG
>NW_018363584.1:0-1628 GCF_002078875.1 Numida meleagris
GTGTGCACCAGTGTACACCAGTATGGGCACCAGTACAGACCAGTATGGGCTCCAGTACGGACCAGTGTGTGCACCAGTACAGACCAGTATGGGCACCAGTACAAACCAGTATGGGCACCAGTACGGACCAGTATGGGCACCAGTACAGACCAGTATGGGCACCAGTATGGGCACCAGTACGGACCAGTGTGGACACCAGTACACACCAGTATGGGCACCAGTACGGACCAGTATAAACCAGTACCAGCCAGCAGGTGCACCAGTACACACCAGTATGGGCACCAGTATAAACCAGTGTGGGCACCAGTACAGACCAGTATAAACCAGTACCAACCAGTATGGGCACCAGTAGAAACCAGTATGGGCACCAGTACCCACCAGTATGGACCAGTATGCCCCAGTACAGATCTATGTGCACCAGTACACCCCAGTATGGAGCTGTGTGCACCAGTATACACCAGTATGGGCACCAGTACAGACCAGTATGGACCAGTATGTCTGCACCAGCATGGACCAGTATGGGCACCAGTACGGACCAGTATGGGCTCCAGTACAAACCAGTAAGGGCACCAGTACGGACCAGTGTGTGCACCAGTAGAAACCAGTATGGGCACCAGTACCCACCAGTATGGACCAGTATGCCCTAGTACAAATCTATGTGCACCAGTACACACCAGTATGGGCTCCAGTACAAACCAGTATTGGCACCAGTACAGACCAGTATGGGCTCCAGTACAAACCAGTATGGGCACCAGTATGGACCAGTATGGGCACCAGTATGGACCAGTATAAACCAGTACCAGCCAGCGGGTGCACCAGTACACACTAGTATGGGCACCAGTATAAACCAGTGTGGGCTCCAGTACAAACCAGTATGGGCACCAGTATGGGCACCAGTACCCACCAGTGTGGGCACCAGTACAGACCAGTATAAACCAGTACCAGCCAGTATTGGCACCAGTACAGACCAGTATGGGCTCCAGTACCAACCAGTATGGGCACCAGCATAGACCAGTATGGGTACCAGTACACACCAGTATGGGCACCAGTACGGACCAGTGTGTGCACCAGTACAAACCAGTGTGGGTTCCAGTACAAACCAGTATGGGCACCAGTACAAACCAGTGTGGGCAACAGTACGGACCAGTATAAACCAGTACCAGCCAGTAAGGGCACCAGTACAGACCAGTATGGGCACCAGTACAAACCAGTATGGGCACCAGTACAAACCAGTGTGGGCTCCAGTAAAAACCAGTATGGGCACCAGTATGGACCAGTATGGGCACCAGTATGGACCAGTACAGACCAGTATGGACCAGTACAGACCAGTATGGACCAATGTGCACCGGTATGGACCAGTAAAGACCAGTACGGACCAGTATGCCCCAGTACAGACCTGTGTGCACCAGTGCAGACCAGTATGGACCAATGTGCACCAGTATGGACCAGTACAGACCAGTTTGGACCAATGTGCACCAGTATGGACCAGTACAGACCAGTGTGGACCAATGTGCACCAGTATGGACCAGTACAGACCAGTATGGACCAATGTGCACCGGTATGGACCAGTACAGACCAGTATGGACCAGTGTGCACCAGTATGGGCCAGTACAGACCAGTATGGACCA
>NW_018363585.1:0-1582 GCF_002078875.1 Numida meleagris
CAAGCCGAGGACGAGGCTGTCTATTACTGTGGTGCCTACGACAGCAGCAGTGCTGGTATAGCGACATGGGGAGACGTGGAGGTGACATACAGTCAGCAATTCAAAACCGAGGCTTTATCCCCTTCTTGAGTTAGGGCTGAGGCAGAATCCCCTCTGCCAAGCTGTAGGTATAAGTGTCCTCCCTATTGAACCTTTTCATTCAGTAATCAATTCTGTGTCCAAGGCCCCTTCATCCTTGTTCCTACAAGGACACAGCACTGTATTGTTCCCAGCCTCAATTCCTGTTGCCACAGGTGCCAGCCATACCAGTTGCCACCCCCGGAGCAGGTGATCCTGACGGTTCCTCCCAGGTTTGCTGACACCGAGGCCAGCTGAGCCAGTGCTGCCTGCACCAGGGAACCTGGAGAGGGAGAGGAGAGAAGATGGCTCTCAGCAAGTGCTCAACACTCACAGCCCTCCCCACGCAGCAATGGAATGAGGATCTCCACCAGTGGAGGAGAAGAGACCACAGCCATTTTGGAGGACCAGAGCCCAGTCCAGAGCATCCCAGCACAGAGGCAGCTCCAGCAGCAGGAGGATGGGGCTGACAGCATAACATGGAGCAGGGCTGGGGATGACACAGTGTCTTGCCTTTATAAGGACAGGGAGTAGTGCCCCCTGTCCTCAGAATCTCCTCATGCATCACAGCACACAATAGGGAGACCATCACAGACAGCGCTTTGCAGTGGGGACAGGAACTCATCTCAGCTGTACAGCCCAGCTCAGCCATGAGAGAAAAGGGCAGAAAACCTCCATTTTTAACCCCCGTACATTTTTTTTTTATATCTCCCTGTATCACTGCACCAGGCTTACCTCTGCTGCCCCTGCTCCCACAGTAATAGACAGCCTTGTCCGCAGCTTGAATCCCCACGACAATTGCCATGCTCATGAAGCTGCACCAGGAGATGGAGAATTGCAAGGAGCTGTCCCGTGGTGTTGGTGGGTCTGTTGGTGCCAGCATAAATCACAGTGACAGAAGCACTGCCAGGGGTCTTCTGCTGGTACCAGCCACAGTACCAGATGGCCTGTGGGCTCAGCAATCTCATCCCATTGCCTAGTGAGGGCTCACTTAGCTCTATTTTCTCCTCCCTCTCCTCTCCCAGTTCCCCAGAGCAGGCAGCACTGACTCAGACAGCATCTATCCCAGCCACCAGAGTTAACAGACAGCCTCATCCTCAGCTTGGACCCCAGTGATGGTTAACGTTTGTGGAGCCAGATGTGGAACCAGAGAATTATGAATAGATACCTGAGGGTCTTCCGGTGTTAGTATAGATCACAGTGACAGGGGCACTGCCAGGTGTCTTCTGCTGGAACCAGCCATAGTTGTTGCTACTCCCAGAGCAGGTGCTCCTGGGAATTTCTCTGCACTCTGGCCCTGTTAAGCACCATCACAGCCACAAGAGGGGGCCTAGGGCTCGCAGAAGCACTTTGCCATCCTGCATCGCAAAGCATTTGCAGAAGCCACCTTCTTCCTCACAGCAGCAGTGGCACCACCTGCTATTCACAGCACTCCCCAGCCCCGCTCCTCTCACCAAGCCCCCCC
>NW_018363586.1:0-1642 GCF_002078875.1 Numida meleagris
GATGGGCTCATCTGGTTGTAGCTGTGGGCTGTAGTGGGGAAGGGTGGCCCCATCGTCCCCATGGATCTGCTCAGAGCTCTCTGTCCCATCCCTCCACCCATCGTGGTGGATACTGGCTTTGCATAAGTCTGCCTGCTTCAAGTCATTCAGAGTCGGCCGTTTCCAGTAGGTCAGATGAGTGACAGCCAGAAAAACCGACTCCTGATTTATTTTGTCTTGAGGGCTGCGCGCTTAGCGTACTTCAAAGCTCTGTGAACCTGTCACAGGATCAGGCTCAGAATCATCAGGTTAGAAAAGACCCTCAGGGTCATCAAGTCCAACATCAGCCTGACCCAGGCTCAGTGTCACACCAGTGCTGAGTGCACCAGAAGACTCCAATCTCCAACTTCAGGCGGACCCTCTCCAACTATCTCGTTGTTTGGGTCAGTGCTGTGCAGGTGTCCATTGGCACGAGCTGTGTAACCCAGCTGCTGAACAAACCATCAGCCCTCAGCTTCGATCCCTGCACCTCTCCCAGCTGCAGCAGTGCTCCTGAAGAGAAGCAGTGAGGGCAGCGTCCTCCTCGCTGCATCCCCAGGGCATCCCAAGGGACCACGTCCCTTTCTGTCTGCACGAAACAGGACTCGCCCATGTCCAACCTGACAGATGGGCGTCATCACTCCACGGTGGAAGAGAGACTTCACATGTTTGGACGCTGTGTCATCAAGGAAAAGAACAAGCTGATACTTCTGAGTTTAATTTTGCCCTGATTTCATGTCATGGAGATGAGAACAAACTCCAGGGCTTTGTGTGGTGTGCCTGGGGTGACATGCTCCTGGGAAGGGAATGAGATCTGGAGCTTTTGGAAGAAGACAAAGAGGAAGAAGTTAACGAGGAAGAAGATTTAGTAATTACTCCCCTGTTCTTCTGTAGGCAAATGTGAAACTGGGACTTGACCCTAAAATACAATCACTAAAAAGAGACCTTAGCCTGGCTACAGAAAATCGGAACCACATTTGTCAGCTGGTGCTAACTGGAGTCTATCTAAACTGCTGCTCCTGTGGTGCCCAGTGCCCAGCTAAACTGCTGGACTATGGCAGAAAGTTGCAAGGAGAGAAAGGGGGGCAGCTCAAAGGAGTGGGAAAGGGGGATTTAAGAACCCAAGGTAGTGAGCAATATTGGGGTGCCTGCAGCGTTATTTGGCAGGGCCATGTGGGAAGGGAGAGAGCATCCACCCTGGAGAAGATTGGAGAGGGCTCCCATCGTTGGAGGAGTTCTTGCTTGGGTGTTTTGAGCAGCCCCGATGTCCTTGGGAAAGCAAGGTCTTCTCCCAACACCCTCAATGTGCTGCGTCGGTGTGCACCAGATTGCATCACCTGCCCATGCCCATTATCCAAATTATAGCATGTTCTTCCTTATCAGGGTAGGAAGTGATGGGCAGGAGGAGGGAAGCAGCTGCCACCTCGGTGTGGGCTGTCCTGAGAAGCCCCGGTTGCTCTCCGTGTTGTGGTTTGCCACCGGTGCTGGCCGCAGGGAGCTTTTCTTAGCTCGATAACAGCTCACGCCGATGCTGCTCTCCACTAACCATCGCTTTCTTGCTCGTTGCTGTTGCTGAGCCTGCTCTTCCCCTTCCTCCTATCAGGTTTAATTAGAAAATTCTACA
>NW_018363587.1:0-1642 GCF_002078875.1 Numida meleagris
AAAAAAAAAAAAAAGAAAAACCCACAAAGTAGCGAAGAATAGAAACTACCCATAAAAGAGCCTTACAAAACGGATTATTTTGGAATGGCACCAATATTTGTATTGTTGGCAGCTATGGCAGCAGTAGCCTCCATCTCCAGGAGGCTCTCCCTGCACCACCTCCTCCCACAGGTCCACCCCGGGGTCTGTGCCCTGCAAGGAGCTCAGCCTGGCAATGCTCATTGCCCAACAGGTTAATTAAGAGTCCGTTGACTTTTCATGGGATTTTACAACCCAGACAACATTGGAAAGCTGTACCTGAAAGCACAACCCTGGAGAGCTGACTCCTTGGGGTACAAAACAACGTGCACCAAGAGACAGCTAGATCACGCTATGGGTTTGCTACTACTTCACATTACTCAGAATAAGCCAGCATTTACATTAAATACCGTTACAATTGCCAGAGAAGACAACAAAGGTATTTGAAAACGTAGGAAAACCACGCAAAATCAGCTTAAACAAAAGAATGAGAAGGAAAGGCAATAACTTCAGCTGCTCAGGATGGGTTTTGTCCCTGCTCCAGTGGCTCCTCTGGAAGGCAGCGAGGAGGAGGAGGAGGAGGAGGAGGAGGAAGGCACAGGAGCCCTGTGCTTTGGGGATCTCCTGCAGCTGCAGCGTGCTCCCATCTTCCTCCCCAGAATCCCACGACATCCATCTTCCCCAGGCACTCAGGACAAGGGCTGAAGCACTCAGCAAAGTAAACATTTACCCAGACGGGGGTTAACCTCTGCCAAGTGTAACCGCGCTTCTTCCCATGAACTTGGCACGTCGACACCCGCTGCCGAGCTCAGCCAACGCTTCATTTGAATCACAGCTCTCCAAAGTTAGCAACCCACGGGTGCCCTGTGCAAGAACGGGGTCACCGAGGAGTTACGAGCGCGGCTTTAACACACGAGGGCACTTCTGGATGCTCAGGCGTCCAAACCCAACCCAACCCAACCCAGGTGTCAGGAGGCAGAAGACAAGAGCGACGCTATACGATTCTATGATTCTATCAGGGAGCCTTTTTGAGCAACCTGCTGTAGAGGGAGGCGTCCCTGCCTACAGCAGGGAGGTTGGAACTACGTGATCTTAAAGGTCCCTTCCAGCTGAAACCATTCTATGATTCTGCGCGATGCCGGACACAAACCACTCACCGCTGCTGGGCACCAAGAGGAGAGTTTCTGCTGCAGAAGGTGCAGCACCATCAGTGCTACATTGGAATGGCACGGTGAGCTCCTGCCAAGCGGTGGTGAAGGGCCACGAGGTCTCCATAGGAAGGCAAAGCAAGCTGTGGGTCCTGGGCCATGGCTGTCCCCTTCCTGCAGATGCTGGGAGGGCCATGCCCCCAAGCGGGGCTGGGATGGTGCAGAGGCACCGTGCCATCAGCAGCCCAAATGTGTGCTGCGCCCAGACCGGCAGGAGACCCTGAGGATGGGCACCACAGGAATGGAAATGCAGGAAAACAATCGGTCCCCATCGCCTCGTTAGCAGGTGCAGACATTTATCGCTTGGACTGGAGAGCAGAAGTCAGACAACACGACGCAGTAAGGTCAGCATTGAAAGGCAGAGGACACAAAAGCTCTCTTTCAACTTTTCTGGTTGAGTTAAAAAAAAAAAAAAA
>NW_018363588.1:0-1524 GCF_002078875.1 Numida meleagris
AGCGACCCATGGAGACCCACGGAGACCCATTGAGACCCATTGAGACCCACAGAGACCCATAGGGACCCATAGGGACCCATAGGGACCCATAGAGACCCATAGAGACCCATAGAGACCCATAGAGACCCATAGGGACCCATAGGGACCCATAGGGACCCATAGAGACCCATAGAGACCCATAGAGCCCTATAGACCATGGGGTGCCCCACAGATCCCATAGAGACCCATAGAGACCCATAGAGCTCTATAGGCCATGGGGTGCCCCATAGATCCCATAGAGACCCATAGAGACCCATAGCAACCCACACAGACCCATAGAGACCCATAGCCACACATAGGGACCCATAGAGACCCATAGAGCTCAATGGGGTGTGGGGTGCCCTATAGATCCCATAGAGACCCATAGGGACTCATAGAGACCCATAGGGACCCATAGATCCCATAGAAACCCATAGGGACCCATAGGGACCCATAGGGACCCATAGTGACCCACAGGGACCCACAGGGACCCACAGGGACCCACAGAGACCCACGGAGACCCTACAGTGACCCATAAGTGCCCCACAGTACCCCATAGCTGCCCCATAGAGCCCCATAGAGCCCCACAGAGAGATCCACAGTGCCCCATAGAAATCCATAGAGATCCATAGAGCCCTATAGGCCATGGGGTGCCCCATAGATCCCATAGAGACCCATAGAGACCCATAGCAACCCACACAGACCCATAGAAACCCATAGAGACCCCATAGGGACCCATAGGGACCCATAGGGACCCATAGCGACCCATAGCGACCCATAGCGACCCATAGCGACCCATAGCGACCCATAGAGACCCATAGAGTTCACTGGGGTCTGGGGTGCCCCATAGATCACATAGAGACCCATAGAGACTCATAGGGAAGCACTGGATCCATAGAGACCCATAGGGACCCATAGATCCCATAGAAACCCATAGGGACCCATAGGGACCCATAGGGACCCATAGAGCTCCATGCAGTGTGGGGTGCCCCATAGATCCCATAGAGACCCACAGAGACCCATAGGGACCCATAGGGACCCATGGAGACCCATAGATCCCATAGAAACCCATAGGGACCCATAGAGATGCATAGGGACCCATAGGGACCCATAGAGACCCACAGGGACCCATAGATCCCATGACCCAAAATCGTCCTTTTTGGACCGAAAATTGCTCCTTTTTGGACCCAAACCTCTCATTTCTGGACCCAAAAGGGGAACTCCAGAACAAAAATGCTCATTTTTGCACTCAGTGACCCAAAAACACCCTTTTTGGACCCAAAACTGTTAGTCCTGCTCAAAAACTGCTATTTTGACACAAAATCGTCCTTTTGGGACCCAAATTCCACCTTTTTGGACCCAAACTGGTGCTTTTCAGACCCAAAACGGGAACTCCAGAACAAAAATGCTCATTTTTGCACAGATTGACCCAAAAACGCCACTTTTAGACCCAAAACCATTAGTTCTGCTCAAAAACTGCTATTTTGACCCAAAACTGTCCTTTTT
>NW_018363589.1:0-1558 GCF_002078875.1 Numida meleagris
ATCAATAGGGACAAACTGAGACCCATGGGGACCCACTGAGACCCATAGGGATCAATAGGGACACACTGAGACACATGGGGACACATTGAGGCCCATGGGGACCCACTGAGACCCATGGGGACACATAGGGACACACTGAGACCCACAGGGACCCACTGAGACCCATGGGGACACATAGGGACACACTGAGACCCATAGGGACACATAGGGACCCACTGAGACCCATAGGAATCAATAGGGACAAACTGAGACCCATAGGAATCAATAGGGACACACTGAGACCCATGGGGGACCCATAGGGGACACACTGAGACCCATAGGGGCACATAGGGGACCAATAGGGACCCACTGAGACCCATAGGGACCCACTGAGACCCATAGGAATCAATAGGGACAAACTGAGACCCATGGGGACCCACTGAAACCCATGGGGATCAATAGGGACACACTGGGACCCATAGGGGCACATAGGGGACCAATAGGGACCCACTGAGACCCATAGGAATCAATAGGGACACACTGAGACCCATAGGAATCAATAGGGACACACTGAGACCCATAGGAATCAATAGGGACACACTGAGACCCATGGGGACCCATAGAGACACACTGGGACCCATGGGGACACACTGGGACCCATGGGGACACATAGGGGACCAATAGGGACCCACTGAGACCCACAGGGATCAATAGGGACCCACTGAGACCCACAGGGATCAATAGGGACACACTGAGACCCACAGGGATCAATAGGGACACACTGAGACCCATAGGGGCACATAGGGGACCAATAGGGACCCACTGAGACCCATAGGAATCAATAGGGACACACTGAGACCCATGGGGGACCCATAGGGACACACTGAGACCCATGGGGGACCCATAGGGACACACTGAGACCCATGGGGGACCCATAGGGACACACTGAGACCCACAGGGACCCATAGGGACACACTGAGACCCACAGGGACCCATAGAGGACCCATGGGGACACATAGGGGCACACTGAGACCCATAGGGACACATTGAGACCCACAGGGACCCATAGGGGACCCACGGGGGACACACTGTGACCCATAGGGACCCATAGAGGACCCATGGGGACACATAGGGACACACTGAGACCCACAGGGGGCACTCTGAGACCCATAGGGACACACTGAGACCCACAGGGAACCATAGGGACACACTGAGACCCATAGGGGCACACTGGGACCCACAGGGGCACATAGGGGCACATTGAGACCCATAGGGACACATAGGGACACACTGAGACCCACAGGGAACCATAGGGACCCACAGGGATCAATAGGGCACCCACAGGGACCCATAGGGACACACTGAGACCCATAGGGACCCATAGGGACACAGAGACCCATAGGGGACCCATAGGGACCCATGGGGATCAATAGGGTCACACTGGGACCCATAAGGATCAATAGGGACACACTGAGACCCATGGGGACACATAGGGGACCCATGGGGACACATAGGGGACACACTGAGACCCACAGGGACACACTGAGACCCATAGGGACCCACTGAGACCCATAGGGAC
>NW_018363590.1:0-1532 GCF_002078875.1 Numida meleagris
ACCCACAGCGACCCATAGCGAGCCCCAGAGCGACCCATAGCGACCCAGAGCGACCCATAGCGACCCAGAGCGACCCATAGCGACCCAGAGCGACCCAGAGCGACCCATAGCGACCCAGAGCGACCCATAGCGACCCAGAGCGACCCAGAGCGACCCATAGCGAGCCCCAGAGCGACCCATAGCGACCCCCATAGCAACGCAGAGCGACCCATAGCAAGCCCCATAGCGACCCATAGCGACCCCACAGCGCCCCATAGCAACCCATAGCAACCCATAGCGACCCCCATAGCGACCCACAGCACCCCATAGTGACCCCCACAGTGCCCCATAGGGACCCATAGCTCCCCATAGCGCCCCATAGTGACCCTGTAATGCCCCATAGGGACCCATAGCGCCCCATAGCGCCCCATAGTGACCTTGTACCGCCCCATAGCGCCCCATGGGGCAGGCGGGGGCTGGTGGCGTGTCCCCAGCGCTCATCGTGTCCCTGTGTCCCCATGTCCCCATGTTTCTGTGTCCCCCTGTCCCCATGTCCCTGTGTCCCCATGTCCCCATGTCCCCGTGTCCCCGTGTCCCCATGTCCCCGTGTCCCCATTGTCCCCGTGTCCCCATGTCCCCGTGTCCCCATGTCCCCGTGTCCCCATGTCCCCATGTCCCCGTGTCCCCATGTCCCCGTGTCCCCATGTCCCCATGTCCCTGTGTCCCCATGTCCCTGTGTCCCCATTGTCCCCGTGTCCCCGTGTCCCCATGTCCCCATGTCCCCATGTCCCCATGTCCCCGTGTCCCCATGTCCCCGTGTCCCCATGTCCCCGTGTCCCCGTGTCCCCGTGTCCCCGTGTCCCCATGTCCCTGTGTCCCCATGTCCCCATGTCCCCATGTCCCTGTGTCCCCATGTCCCTGTGTCCCCATGTCCCCGTGTCCCCATGTCCCCGTGTCCCCGTGTCCCCATGTCCTCGTGTCCCCATGTCCCTGTGTCCCCATTGTCCCCATGTCCCCATGTCCCTGTGTCCCCGTGTCCCCGTGTCCCCGTGTCCCCATGTCCCCATGTCCCTGTGTCCCCGTGTCCCTGTGTCCCCGTGTCCCCATGTCCCCATGTCCCCGTGTCCCCATGTCCCCATGTCCCCATGTCCCCGTGTCCCCACATCCCCACGTCCCCCTGTCCCCGTGTCCCCGTGTCCCCATGTCCCCGTGTCCCTGTGTCCCCATGTCCCCGTGTCCCCGTGTCCCCATGTCCCCGTGTCCCCGTGTCCCCACATCCCCACGTCCCCATGTCCACGTGTCCCCGTGTCCCCATGTCCCCGTGTCCCCATGTCCCCATGTCCCCATGTCCCTGTGTCCCCGTGTCCCCATGTCCCCGTGTCCCCGTGTCCCCACATCCCCACGTCCCCATGTCCCTGTGTCCCCATGTCCCCGTGTCCCCATGTCCCTGTGTCCCCATTGTCCCCATGTCCCCACAACTTCCCCTATGTCCCCATCTCCTCGTGTCCCCCTGTCCCCATGTCCTCGTTGTCCCCGTTCCCCAATTATCCCCA
>NW_018363591.1:0-1637 GCF_002078875.1 Numida meleagris
AGAGCCACGCCACCACCCCTCCTTCCTTGCCTATCCTTCCTGAAGAGCTTGTAGCCATCCATCGCAGCACTCCAGTCATGGGAGCGATCCCACTGTGTATGTGTGGAATGTAGTGCTTGTAGTGCTTTTTAGTTAACAATGTGTGCTGTGCTGAAAAATAGCCTGGGAAATGATATTGTTTTGAGACACTCCTGAGATTTGTGGGGCATCTATTCTGTAAACAAGTATGCTATATAAGGCGGACTGTTGCCCTAATAAAGGTTGAAGCTATTTGAACTCACACTGAGTTGCTGCTTCCCCACGCTGGCGGGCAGAGGTTTGTTTTCCTTTAGCCGACTGACGGGTAACCCTGTGCTCGAGTGTTTTCTTACAGTGGACTGGGCCAGGTGAAGTGAGGGCTGTGAAGGTGCTGGGGAGGAGTCAGCCCTGTTGTCAAGGTCCCTGCCTCTGCCCACCTCGGCAAAAGCAGGGAAGAATGAAGCTGACAAAGGTGTGTGGGGGATCTCCCAGCTTTATTGTATTGGCGTCTTGGGAGCAGTGCAAGCAGGTGGGAATGGCACATGGCAGCTCCTGTGCAGACTTGGGGGCTGGCAGCGGGGACTTTGGCTTTGACGTTGGACGTGGGAGCACCTTCATTCCCGGGACGGCGTGTGGTGTTGGGACCGGCTCCTGCTGCCTCTTCAGTGTGAGCAGTGGGAATTCGAAGCCGGACGTCTGTGCGGGGAGTGCCTTTGTGTGAGGGCCTGCCCTCACTGCGTGGACCGTCCACGGTGTTGAGACACTGAGGAAGCCCTGGAGGACCTTGATGTTGCAGATCTCGCTGAGCTGCGGGTCCTTCTCTGCTCACGTGGGGCTGGCCTTTGCCTGCTGCCATGGCGTCTTCTTGGCCGGGACTGGGAACGTGGGGCCCGACCTTGCAGCGGGGAGCGGCTTCGTGTCCGGCTACTTCCCTGCTGCCTGGGACGCCTTCTGTGTGCAGCTGCCAGAGACGCCCTGGAGGACCCTGGTGTCCTCCGTCTGGTAGATGTGTGGGAGCTGCTCTGAGCCCTTGGGGCTGCTGCTCGTCTGCTCCCGCGGCGTCCGCTCCCCCGGCGTCCCCGGCGCTGCTCAGAGGACACCTGATTGTCACGAGAACGTGGGCAATTTGTCCTCTGCTCTGTCCCACGCTCACTTGGCTGGTCGCTGTGCTCAGGCAGCTGGGAACCGTGTGGTGGCCCCGATGCTGCCTGGCTGGCGGGCCTGGAGCTGAAGTTGTCAGGTTCCGAGTTGCTGTTGGATGGCGCCAGACCCCTCTGCCTGGCAGTGCTGGGACCAGCAAGCTCAATGTTGTTGCTGGAGGCTGTAAGGGGAGGCAGGAAGGTCAGTAGAAGGAAGCTGCAGCGCCACAGCGCGATCTGCCATCCGTTGTGGGGCTGTGAAACTCCGGCAAAGGTGCCCTGAGCACCCGCTGCCAGGCCTTGCCTGGCCGTAGACCAGTGGCAGGTGGTTGATTGCCTCTTACCGGTCCCCAGGCCGGCACAGCTGTCGCACTCCCAGGAGTTTGTGCTGTTGCTCAAGTAGGAGCACTGTCGGTGTGTGCCCTCAGCAGCGCAGGAGCTGCACAGGATGAGCTGCCAGGGCCTGGGGAAGCGAAAGGG
>NW_018363592.1:0-1634 GCF_002078875.1 Numida meleagris
CACACTTAGGGGGACACTTAGGGGGCACCACGTGACCCGTCGGTGACCCCAGGTGACCTGTAGGTGACCCCCTTGGTGACCCCCGGTGTCCTTTGGTGACCCCTAGGTGACCCCTTGGTGACCCCTAGTTGACCCCAGGTGACCCCTTGGCGACATCACGTGACCCCTTGGTGACCCCAGGTGACCTGTAGGTGACCCCCCTGGTGACCCCTGGTGTCCTTTGGTGACCCCCTTGGTGACCTTTGGTGACCCCAGGTGACCCCTCGGTGACCTCTGGTGTCCTTTGGTGACCCCAGGTGACCCCTCGATGACATCAGGTGACCCCAGATGACCCCTTGGTGACATCACGTGACCCCTTGGTGACCCCAGGTGACCCACAGGTGACCCCTTGATGACCCTTGGTGACTGCAGGTGACCCCAGGTGACCTGTAGGTGACCCCCTGGTGTCCTTTGGTGACCTCCGGTGACCCTTGTTGACCCCAGGTGACCCGTAGGTGACCCCTGTTGACCCCTGGTGTCCCTTGGTGACCCCTTGGTGACATCACGTGACGCCCTGGTGACCCCAGGTGACCCATAGGTGACCCCTGGTGTCCTTTGGTGACCCCAGGTGACCCCTCGATGACATTTGCTGACCCCTCGGTGACCCCTTAGTGACATCATGTGACTGCTTGGTGACATCAGGTGACCCCTGGTGACCCCTTGATGACCCTTGGTGACTTCAGGTGACCCCGGGTGACCCCTTGATGACCCCAGATGACCCACAGGTGACCCCTTGGTGACATCACGTGACCCCTTGGTGACCCCAGGTGACCTGTAGGTGACCCTTGGTGTCCTTTGGTGTCCCCAAGTGACCTGTAGGTGACCACTGGTGACCCCTTGGTGACCCTTGGTGACCTCAGGTGACCCCTTGGTGACCCCAGGTGACCCGTAGGTGACCCCTGGTGTCCCCTTGGTGACATCAGGTGACCCGTAGGTGACCCCACGTGACCTGTAGGTGACCCCTTGGTGTCCTTTGGTGACCCCTTGGTAACCCTTGTTGACCCCAGGTGACCTGTAGGTGACCCCTTGCTGACCCCAGGTGACCCCTGGTGTCCTTTGGTGACCCCTTGGTGACTCCAGCTGACCCGTAGGTGACCACTGGCATCCTTTGGTGACCCCAGGTGACCTGTAGGTGACCCCCTGGTGACCCGCCGGTGATCCCTGGTGTCCTTTGGTGACCCTTGTTGACCCCAGGTGACCCGTAGGTGACCCCTGTTGTCCCTTGGTGACCCCTTGGCGCCCCCCAGGCGACCCCTTGGTGTCATCACGTGACCCCCTCGGCGCCCCCATGTGACCCCTTAGTGACATCACGTGACCCCCTTGGCGCTCCCATGTGACCCCTTAGTGACATCACGTGACGCCCTCGGCGCCCCCATGTGACCCCTCGGTGACATCATGTGACCTCTTGCTACCCCCATGTGACCCCTCGCTGCCATCACGTGACACCCTGGCGCCCCCATGTGACCCCTCGCTGCCATCACGTGACCCCCTTGGCGCCCGCATGTGACCCCTCGCTGCCATCACGTGGCCCCTTGGTACCCCCATGTGACCCCTCGCTGCCATCACGTGACCCCCTTGGCGCCCGCATGGGACCT
>NW_018363593.1:0-1628 GCF_002078875.1 Numida meleagris
ATGCCATCAAATGTGAGACAAACATGCCTTCCCTGATCCTGATGGCCTTTGGGAACATCTTTCTCTGAGCCTTCTTCCCCACCACAGCTCCACCCAAACCAAGAGGAACCCCCTTCCCAGAGAGCTTGTGGGACTTGTGACTTCCTTGGGCCTCCACCATGCACAGAGATCCTCTCCTGACGATGTGAAGGAGACATGCATAAGGACAAACACAGCAAAGAAGGGACTGATTGTCATTGTTTGTGGAGCAATGTATAGGAATGTCTTCTGCTACAAGGGCCAGCGCCAGAAAAAAGGAATGTCTGCAGTGCTGACTGCCTCCAGTACCTGAAGGAGTGATGGAATCTCTTCAGCTAATTCCATCCAAAGCCATGTTATTTCTCCTTGGTCCATCTATATGAAGGTGAATGAAAACACATGAAGGACATAATAAATGATGCAGAAAACATTTAATAAGTGTGAGGAGGGAAATGAAGTCACTCCAAGCAGAGGAGTGCGCTCTCAGTGCAGCAAGCAGCAGGAGCAGACAAGAATCTGTTCCCATTTCCTATGGCAGCTCTGCCACAGAGCCCTATCTCCCAGACCAGTGTTGTAGAGAGGCAAGAATATGACTAAGGGCGCATTTTAGGGGATATTAACAGAGATCTCAAAGGGGAAAAGACAGTAATGATATGAGATAGGAAGAGTGAGTGGAAGAGAGTATCAGTAGAACTTCTCCTTGTTGTCAGAGACTCCAGGCTGGCCTGTATATGTCTGTCTTGCAGGGTAAATAGAGCACCACAACATTGGTTCTTCTGTCCAGTGCCATGTTCAGCATTACTGGGGGTCTTTGTCTTGGTCGGTGTTCAATGTCTTTAGCAGGGAGTGCACCTTCTGCCACAGTAGCGGTTGGAAATGCAGGAGAGGTCAAAGCCCCCCGAAGTGATGGGCACTCCCTCAGAGCTGAGGATGCTGCCAACAGCAGCGGAGGTGGAGGATCCCACGGCGGTGTTCTGTGGGAAGGAGCTGAGGATGGGTCCAGGCAGGGTCACCACCACAGGAGAGGGCTGGATCACAATGGTGGAGTTCTGGCACTGCCTGACACAGGGCTCATTGCAGCTGCTGGCCAGAGGGGTGGGGCCACAGGGCTGACATGGCGCACACTGGTCACAGCAGGACATGTCTTGGGGTTGGAGGTACACCTGGGAGAGAGGGCAGGGAGGAAGCAGAACATGGGGATGCATGAGGAGCAGCATATCACCACACTATGAGGAAATGAATGCACATGCAGTGCTGGGACCTGAAGACAGCTCAGGGATGTCCAAGGGATTCTTTGTCTCATTCTCACAGAGCCCACTTGGAGCCCCTGGGACCTATCCAGCTAGTGCCTACACCCTAGCCCACAAGCCACCTCCCTGCAGGCCCAGCCTCCTCCCATGACAAATATCTCCCCACTTTCCTCTCTCATGACAAGTAGAGCCACACATGGAACAGAGCTAATAGCAGCTGAGAGTTCCAGTGAGCTCAGAACTCGGTTTGGAGAAGGAAGAGTACAAGAAGGGGCTTCACGCTCACCTGGTTCCCAAGAAGAAGGAGGTGAGAGAAGGGAATGAGAAGGCAAGGAGCTGGGCTGGCTTTTATAATGGACC
>NW_018363594.1:0-1507 GCF_002078875.1 Numida meleagris
CCATGTCCCCAACACCCGGACCGGGTGACACAAGGGCCAGGTGACACCGTCTAGGTGACAACGTGGCCAGCTGACACCTGGAACAAGTGACACCTAGGCCAGGTGACACCCGGGACAGGCGACACCTGGATCAGGTGACAACGTGGCCAGGTGACACCTGGGCCAGGTGACATCCAAGCCAGGCAACACCTGGAGCAGGTGACACCGTCTAGGTGACAGCGTGGCCAGGTGACATCCAAGACAGGTGACACCCAAGACAGGTGACACCTGGAGCAGGTGACAACGTGGCCAGGTGACACCTGGAGCAGGTGACATCCAAGCCAGGTGACACCCAAGACAGGTGACACCCAACAGGCAACACCTGGACCAAGTGACACCGTCTAGGTGACAACGTGGCCAGGTGACACTCAGACCAGGTGACACCCACGCCAGGTGACAACGTGGCCAGGTGACACCCGGAACAAGTGACACCTAGGCCAGGTGACGTCCAAGCCAGGTGACAACATGGCCAGGTGACACTCAGACCAGGTGACACCCAAGCCAGGTGACACCTGGACCAGGTGACACTCAGACCAGGTGACAACGTGGCCAGGTGACACTCAGACCAGGTGACACTCAGACCAGGTGACACTGTCTAGGTGACAACGTGGCCAGGTGACAACGTGGCCAGGTGACACTCGGACCAGGTGACACCCAAGCCCAGTGACACCTGGACCAGGTGACACTGTCTAGGTGACAACGTGGCCAGGTGCCACTCAGACCAGGTGACACCCGGAGCAGGTGACGCTCAGACCAGGTGACACTCAGGCCAGGTGACACTCAGGCCAGGTGACACCTGGACCAGGTGACACTGTCTAGGTGACAACGTGGCCAGGTGACAACGTGGCCAGGTGACACTCGGACCAGGTGACACCCAAGCCGGGTGACACCTGGACCAGGTGACACTCAGACCAGGTGACACCCAAGCCAGGTGACACCTGGACCAGGTGACACTGTCTAGGTGACAACGTGGCCAGGTGACGCTCAGACCAGGTGACACCCAAGCCAGGTGACAGCTGGACCAGGTGACACCCGGACCAGGTGACACCCAAGCCCGGTGACATCTCATCCGAGTGCCACCGCGTCCGGGTGACACCTCCTCCAGGTGACACCCGCGCCACGCGTCCCCGGAGCCGGGTGACACCCGAACCAGGAGCCGCCGCGTCCCCGGGTGACACCCGCGTCCCCACCGCCCGCACCCCGGGACGGCCGGGTCACGTGACCCCGCGTCCCGGCCGCGTCCCCAGCCCGGGCTCTGCGGGGCTCGTTAGGGCGACGCTAACGAGTTACCTTTGTCGAGTAGCCACTCATCGACTACCCGACCGAGCCGGTAGGGGATTCGCTGCCTGGCAATCGCCAGCCGCTCGCTATCCGCGCTGCCTTGAAGAGGAGAAGAGGGTTAGGGGCGGCGCGGGGACAACGCGGGGACACCGGGACCGAGAGGGGTGACGCGGCCGTGGTGGCACCG
>NW_018363595.1:0-1629 GCF_002078875.1 Numida meleagris
CCGGAAGGGGCGTGGCCTGAAGGGGGTGGGGCCTATGTTGTTGGCAGGGTAAGCGTAATTTGCATCTGAAAGGGGCGTGGCCTGAAATTGTGGGCGGGGCTTATAAGGGGGGTGGAGCCTCTGGGAGCGTGGCCCAGAGTCGTGGGCGGAGCCTAGGAAGTGGGCGGGGTTGAGATAGCAAAAGGGGCGTGGCCGTAACGGGGGCGGAGCCCATGTTGTTGTGGGCGGGGCTTAGCGTATGGTGCATCCGGAAAGGGGCGTGGCCTGGCGATGTGGGCGGAGCCTCGTGTGTGGGCAGGGCTTAGCATAGTTTGCATCCGGAAAGGGGCGTGGCCTGAAGGGGGGTGGAGCCTATATTGTTGTGGGTGGGGCTTAGCGTGGGGGTGCATCCGGAAGGGGCGTGGCCTGAAGGGGGTGGGGCCTACGGTGTGGGCGGGGTAAGTGTAATTTGCATTTGAAAGGGGCGTGGCCTGAAGTTGTGGGCGGGGCTTAGAAGGGGGTGGAGCCTGTGGGAGCGTGGCCCAGAGTGGTGGGTGGAGCCTAGGAAGTGGGCGGGGCTGAGATAGCAAAGGGGGCGTGGCCGTAACGGGGGCGGAGCCCATGTTATGTGGGCGGGGCTTAGCGTATGGTGCATCCGGAAAGGGGCGTGGCCTGAAGGGGTGGGGCCTATGTTGTTGTGGGCGGGGCTTAGCTTAGGATGCATCCGGAAAAGGGGCGTGGCCTGGCGTTGTGGGCGGAGCCTAGTGTGTGTGGGGGGCTGGACCAGGAAAGGAGGCGTGGCCTGAAGGGGTGGAGCCTAATAATGCGGGCGGGACCCAGAGTGGTGGGCGGAGCCTATAATGTGGGCGGGGCTTAGCGTGGTTTGCATCTGGAAAGGGGCGTGGACTTGAGTTGTGGGCGGAGCCGAGACAGGAAAAGGGGAGGGGCCTGAAGAGGTGGAGCCTATAACGTGGGCGGGGCCCAGGGTGGTGGGCAGAGCATAGGAAGTGGGCGGGGCTGAGATAGCAAAGGGGCGTGGCCGTAACGGGGGTGGAGCCTATGTTATGTGGGCGGGGCTTAGCGTCCGGTGCATCCAGAAGGGGCGTGGCCTGTCGATGTGGGCGGAGCCTATAGCGTGGGCGGGGCTTAGTGTAGGGTGCACCTGAAAGGGGGCGTGGCCTGAAGAGGGTGGAGACTATGTTGTTGTGGGCGGGGCTTAGCATAGGGTGCATCCGGAAGGGGCGTGGCCTTGAGTTGTGGGTGGAGCCGAGATCGGAAAAGGGGCGAGGCCTGAAGGGTGGAATCTTTGCTGTTGTGGGCGGGGCTTAGCCTGAGCGCATCCGGAAATGGGCGTGGCCTTGAGTTGGGGGGGCTAGGAAGTGGGGGGGGTTGAGATAGCAAAAGGGGCGTGGCCGGAAAGGGGTGGAGCCTATGTTGTGTGGGCGGGGCTTGGCGTCCTGTGCATCCGGAAGGGGCGTGGCCTGGTGCTGTGGGCGGAGCTAAGAAGGGGTGGAGAATGCAGGGGTGGAGCCTGAGGGGGGCGTGGCCCAGAGTGGTGGGCGGGGCCTATGATGTGGGTGGGGCTGGGCAACCAAAAAAGGGGGGTGTGGTCTTAAGGGCGTGGCCAATGGATTGTGGGCGGGGCTTAGC
>NW_018363596.1:0-1628 GCF_002078875.1 Numida meleagris
GGTTGTAAAAAGGGTTCTTTACTGCCAAGGATGGTAACTGCAAGGTAAACTGCTCTGTAGAACCATTTGGAAATGGCACTACAGCTGAGGATTTGTGGGCAGAAAGAGAAACAGGTCCAGAAATTCTTGTGATTGCATTCCCCATGTCCTCTCCCTGTGTCCACTCTCTTGTGAATCTTTTGGATTAAAGTGCGTGAAATTAATATTTGAGAATGTAGCAATGAGGATTTAGGATTTACAGGGGGACAACATTTTTTTCTTCCTCTTCTTTTCTGGTGTGAAAAGAGTAGCCATGTTTTAAAGGGAAGAGGGACTTGAATGTGATGGGTATGAGAGGGACACATTGAATTCACATCTGATTCAACCATCATCATAACAGCTCTTGCCACTTCTGATGGTGCTCATCATGAAGATCCAACTCAGCCACCTCTGCCTTCAGATGATGAAGCAGCACAGGGCACTGAAAGCATCACGCATCCCACAGATGCCCCTGGGGGTCCAGTTCTCCTTGGGCTGGATCCTACCAGTACAAATGGAGCTGGTGATGAATCTCTGCTCACGGGTACCAGTAAGAATAATGGATCATGCTCATTTCTCATGCACCGTGTGAAATGAGACATTATTTCTTCTGAAATTGACTCCTTTTACACTCTTTCTCATCCTTGGGGTCTGCATTCTTATTGTGGACTTGCAGTGCAAAATGTTGTGGCGGGATCTGATCTGCTATTAGAGAGACCTTCTGGACTGGGCGTAAGGGACTCCTTGCTGGCACGTTTGGTGGTCTCTGTTCTTTGCGGAAGCATGTTCCTGGGTGGCCTCCTGTCTTTTCTGCCAGTCGTATGCTTTGGTGATCCTGAATTTCCAGCCCCATCCTCCTCTCCTGCACATCAGCGAGGTCAGGCTTGGTGTGCTCTGGTGCCACGGTCAGTGTGGTGGAGGTGCTCCGGTGGGGTTAAGTGGGCAATTTGCTCTTGTGTGACTCAGCAGTGGCACCATCTCCAGAGAGAGTTGTCCTGATGGTGAGGGCAGGGCAGTCACACAAGAACCGTGTCCCATACGTTCTGCCTTAATTCCTTGCACCTCCTTGCCAGTGCAGGACCACTGCAAATCTGGCTGTGGTGTGGCCGCTCACTCCTGAGTTACAGGATCAGGTTTCCTGCTGTGATCTCTTGGTCTCTTCTTCTGAAGGTCTTCCCTCTCCCCCTGTCACTGGCAGATGTGGATAAAGCCAACATCTCATCTCCCTCCAACGTGGCAAATATGTGCTACATAGTGGTCTCAAGAGCCACTGACAGTGTGGAAGGAGAAGGGGAGGCCTTCACGCCTTCCCTCCTGCCGTGCTTTCAACCAGGCTGCAAGACGTGCTTTCTGGCATGCTGTGATATAGGAAAGAAGCAAGCAATGTGGGTGGAGGTTTGGTGGGCTTCTAAAGCTGATTGTGCCATCGTCCCGGCAGTCACAGAGTCCGCAGAAGTCTTCCACCCAGAACAAGCAACCAACGAGCCCCTGGCACCCAGCACTCAGCCTGGAAGTGAAAGTGGACAAGCAAATGCCACAGATGGTTCTCATGTCAATTTGATACCTGGAGTTTTTCCAGACACTGATGATCATCTTAACCGATTACAGAC
>NW_018363597.1:0-1574 GCF_002078875.1 Numida meleagris
TTCTCTGCCTCGTGGCAGGAGGAAGCCGGAGAGCTCTCGTGGCACAAAGCTCGGGGCTGTAGGAATCAAGGCTGCCTCTAAGATGGTGCTTGAAAACAACATGAGAGACAAGGTCAAATGCAAAATGTCACCACTTCCCATAGAGCACGTCGCACAGCCGTAGGCACACCGGGGAAGACTGACACACCAGGACCCCAAGTCCTTCTCCGCAGGGCCCACGGCTCGTTCTGCTTTGGGTAAAGCCTGCTGCCTTAACCCCAAACCACTCCCAGCCCACAAACTAATCCAGCTGCTTTGCCTGAAAGGGCTCCATGGCCACGCACGGGATCCCTGCTGCTGGTACTTCTCTCGGGGAAAGATCCTCCCCTCTCAGAGCAACAGCCAAGAGCTGCAAGGCTGAAGAAGCCTCCAGTCCCCATGGATGTGCCTGCTTGCAAACACAACGGCTGCCTGCTCTTCAGCACGGTGATGCTCACCCCCCAAAACCCTCACCCACCACACGCCTTTCCTTACACTCACCACTGTCACAAGTGTCTGCAGCCCTGGGCACTGCGTTTCCAGTCAAAGTTAACATCTAGCTCAGCCACCCCTTCTGTGTTAGTACTTGGCCTGATGATAACTTTCAGGTATCTTATGGGATAGCTGAGACAAAAAGGAAATGTCTTTTCGCCGTGGTTTGATTCTAGGCCTGGGACTGCTCAAAACCTTTCCCTGCTGGCCTCGCCCTGCTCCCACCTGAGCACGCGGAGCCTTACCATCCACTTCCACCACCAAAGGTTACAGGCCAGTCGCCAACGCTGCTAACAACTCCTGCCTCAAGGGCAACAGCTCTGCAGCCATCCTTCCCATCTGAGTCCAGGAAACACATTGACAGCACACTTTTTCTGACCTACGCCATTATCAGTAGCGTTTTGGGTGGCAGAAAGACACCGCAAATCATTCGTCAGATACATTCTGCCACATCTCCCGTGAAAAACGCCATTTGTCAAACAGCTGTGTTTCTCAAGCACATCTAGAGACGATAAGCATACGGCAAGTCGCAAGGAGAGGCTCTTGTTCTAAACCTTTCCATAGAGAAAAGTGTTTCTATCCACTTTTCCTGACAACAGAAACATGGTAGCAGCTTTCAAAGCCCATCCGCCAGAGAGGAGGCAGACAACGCATACACCAAGGAGCGAGCACATCCCCTCCGCCATCACTGGAGCCCACAGCTCACCTGCAGATCTCTGTGCATTCCTGGTGTTTTACGCTGAGGCCGCCTTGCTACAGCTTCACGGGGGTCACAGAAGACCTGCAGGCCCTCTTGCTCCTTCATTCATGAGCTTCACCGTCTGCCCTCCTGAAAAAAAAAACAAGCACTAAGAACAAGAGCAAAGCCCATTGCATTCCACCTGGCCTGGTCCAAGCCCTAGTCCTACCCGACATACCCTGCTATGTAGTCTGCTCCCCAAAGCCTGCCTGGACATCAGCACACAAGCAGTTCCTCAGATCAAATTCAAAGGTGGCACCAAGCCTCCCCCAGAAGCTCTTGGCAGTCAGCTCACTCATCGGGTTTCACTTTCTCCTCACCTAAA
>NW_018363597.1:3414-154019 GCF_002078875.1 Numida meleagris
GTTGCTCAAAGCCCCAGCCAGCCTGGCCTTGAGTGCTTCCAGGGAGGGCCCATTCACAACCTCACCGGGCACAACCTGTTCCAGTGTCTCACCACCCTCACAATACACAATTTCTTCCTAATACCTGGTTTAATTCTACCCTCTTCCAGTCTAAAGCCATTTCCTCTCGGTGTGTCACTACCTGCCCTTATCAAAAGTCCCTCCCCAGCTTTCCTGCAGGCCTCCTTCAGGTACCGGCAAGCTGCTATCAGGTCCCCCCCAGAGCCTTCTCTTCTTCAGGCTGAAGAGCCCCAGCTCTCTCAACCTCTCCCCATCATCATTAATGATTAGATGCACGATGTCCTCACATGCTTTCTTTCTGGAAGTGGAGGTTTAGTGGCAGCGCGACTCATGATTCAGTCCTCCAGAAACCTTCTTTCTTCCTTATGAGGAGACTGGATACTGAAAACTTCCCCAAAGTCGCTATTAAACAACTGCTGTACCTAAAGCCCAAGGAGAAAACACGTTTCACGTTTAAGACCACAAAACAATCATCTTCTATTCCAATACCATTTCTATTCTCATTTAAATTTCCATGACTAGCATTTCACCCACCCTGCTACGAAATGACAGACTGCGGGAAGAAACGTTCTCAGTAAAGCACGCCAATGCTTAAAGTATTCCTAAAATAACAAGATACAGAAGGGAATGGAAGGGAAGGGAAATGGGGGGTGTAGCGGGAAGAGAAGGAAAGGGGACGGGAAGGAAAAGGGAGGGGAGGAAAATGTGGGCAGAAGTGGGAAGGGAAACGACAGGAAAGAAAGAGAAAGGAAGGAAAAGCCTTCTAGCCCCACATTCCCCTATAGCCCGTAGCCCCATATACCCTGATATCCACCCCTACAGCCCCCCACCCCCCAACCTCCTATAGCTCCACATCCCTCCCTGTAGCTCCCAACAGCCCCCCTTTAGCCCCATATCACCCCATGGAGCCCCACAGCACCCTATCCTCCTGAGGGAGGAAAGGGTAGAATACAGTTTCAAACAAACAAGAAAAGATGGATGTGGGTTAATGGGGCAAGGAAACCCACAAGTTGCTGATGCTCGTTGGAACTGAACTGGAGACTGCGTCCTGAAGAAAACCAGCCAAAGCTGGATCACCCTCATCAACCCTGCCAAGGTCAAGAGTACACAGTGAGGAAGAGATACGGCCTTCATCCTCACAACCCCCAAAGACAGCCAACAGGAAGCACTACGCATGCTATAGGGGTGTGACTCTGGGGTGGGGCATATTATAATTTCTTGGAATTAATTGTAACAGTTCCTCCCTCCCTCAGGAATGCTAAGAATATGTATGCCTTGGATCTTGAAATACGGAAGTTTTCTCCCTTTTGATGTGCAAGCTAGGATGGGGATACCTCCCTTGCACCCGGCGTGTGGACGCAGCGCCATAATAAGCATACCTGCTTTATAACCTTCCCCGGTTGTGATGTTTGTTTCCGCAAGGCATCACCGAAGTGGCTCTGCGGTCTCTGCTGCCCTCCTCTGGCCGCCGGGCGGTACTGCAGGCACTGCAGGCTCCGCCTCCGACGCGGCCACGCACCGAGCAACATGGCTGCGCTGTGTGCACGTGGCTGCTTACCTGCAGCGCGCGGCGGGGTGACCGGAACCGTGAGGCACTGCGAGGGGAAGAAGCTCGGTTGCCCGGCACGGGACGGGACTGGTGGAAAAGCCCGTTCAGCGGCTCCTAGGAAAGCCGGCAGCGTGCCGCTTGGGGTGATTCCGGAGCCGCTCCGTGCCGGTCCCGGGACGCCCCGCTGCGCTGCGCTGCTCCGGCAGCTCCACGCCAGCACCGCGCGCCACCAACCGCCGAGCTGCGCGGGTTCCTCTGCTGCCGAGAGCGCTTTTGAATGGCTGGGGGCGGACAGCGACGCCTGTCAGTCCACCGCGGCAACGAGCCGATCGGATGCCGCGAGGTGCTCGGGGGCAGCTGCGAGCCGAGCCGGTCCGTTCCCGGGGCTGCGAACGTGGGCAGAGATGAAAGACAGCGCGGGATGGGCGAGGGACGGCGCAGAGAGCGGCAGCGGGGCGAAACAGATGCTCACACTGCTCGCGAACAGCTACAGAAAAGAAAACCTCCCGCCCGCCCGGAGCAGCAGCGCGTGCAATACCGAATCGTGTTCCATGGGCGGCAGCGGCGAGGACCGCTGCGCTAGCGCGCGTGCGCGGTGCTGGGGCGTGCAGCTGACGGTCACGTGCCACGCCGAGCCAATCGGGTGCCGCGGCGCGTGCAGGCGCCGCTGGCAGCAAAAGCGGTCCGTGGTCCTGGGGTCGGCTCGGGCGTAAAACTGCCCGAGGAAATCATAGAATCATAGAATTAGCTAGGTTGGAAAAGACCTACAAGATCATCCAGTCCAACCATCCACCTACCACCAATAACCCCACTGAACCATGTTTCTCAGCGCTATATCTAAATGTTTCTTGAACACCTCCAGGGTTGGTGACTCCACCACCTCCCTGGGCAGCCCATTCCAGCGTCTGACCACTCTTTCAGAAAAGCAGTATTTCCTAATGTCCAGCCTAAATCTCCCCTGGCGCAACTTGAGGCCATTCCCCCTCGTCCTATCAGTAGTTACAAGAGAGAAGAGGCCGACCCCCAGCTCACTACAACCTCCCTTCAGGAGTTACAGAGAGCAATAAGGTCTCCCCTGCGCCTCCTCCAGGCTGAACAATCCCAGCTCCCTCAGCCGCTCCTCATCAGCCCTGCGCTCCAGACCCCTCACCAGCTTTGTCACCCTCCTCTGAACACGCTCCAGGGCCTCAATGTCTTTCTTGCAGTGAGGGGACCAAAACTGGACACAGTACTCAAGGTGGGGCCTCACTAGGGCTGAGTACAGAGAGACAATGACTTCCCTACTCCTACTGGCAACACTATTTCTGATCCAAGCCAGGATGCCATTGGCCCACTTGGCCACCTAGGCACACTGCTGGCTCATGCTCAGCCGAGCATCGACCAATACCCCCAGGTCCATTTCCTCCACACAACCTTCCAGCCACTCTGCCCCAAGCCTGTAGCGTTGCCTGGGGTTGTTGCGGCCAAAGTGCAGGACCCGGCACTTGGTCTTGTTGAACCTCATCCCCCTGGCTTCAGCCCAGAAATCCAGCCTGTCCAGATCTCTCTGTAGGGCCTCTCTACCCCCAGGCAGATCGACACTTCCTGCCAGCTTGGTGTCGTCTGCAAACTTACTGAGGGTGCTCTCAATGCCCTCATCCAGGTCATCAATAAAGATATTGAAGAGGACAGGCCCCAGCACCGTGCCCTGGGGAACACCACTCGTGACCGGTCGCCAGCTGGATTTAACTCCATTCACCACCGCTCTCTGGGCCCGGCCCTCCAGCCAGCTCCTTACCCAGCACAGAGTGTACCTGTCCAAGCCACGGGCTGCCAGTTTCTCCAGGAGAATACTGTGGGAGACAGTGTCAAAGGCTTTGCTGAAGTCTAGATAGACCACATCAACAGCCTTTCCCTCATCCACCAGACAGGTCACTCGATCACAGAAGGAGATCAGGTTGGTCAAGCAGGACCTGCCCTCCAAAAACCCATGCTGGCTGGGCCTGATCCCCCGGTTGTCCTGCAAATGCCGTGTGATCTCCCTCAGGACAATCTGCTCCATCACCTTCCCTGGCACCGAGGTCAGGCTGACAGGCCTGTAGTTCCCCGGATCCTCCTTACGACCCTTCTTGTAGATGGGAGTCACCTTGGCAAGTCTCCAGTCTTCTGGGACCACTCCAGTTGACCAGGAACGCCGATAGATGATGGAAAGCGGCTTGACTATCTCCTCTGCCAGCGCCCTCAGTACTCTCGGGTGGATCTCATCCGGCCCCATGGACTTGTGGCAGTCCAGGTGGAGTAGTAGGTCTCTGACTGTTTCCTCCTGAATCATGGGGGGTTTATTTCGCTCCCCATCCGAGACTTCCAGGTCAGAGAGTAGAGTGCTCTGAGGACAGCTGGTTTGGCTTTTAAAGACAGACGTAAAAAAGGCATTGAGAACCTCAGCCTTTTCACTGTCCTCAGTAGCCACATTCCCAGCCACATCCAGTGAAGAATGGAGATTATCCTTGGTTCTCCTCTTACTGTTAATATATTTGTAGAAGCATTTCTTGTTACCTTTAATCCCAGCAGCCAAGCTTAGTTCAAGCTGGGCCTTTGCCTTTCTAATTTTCTCCCTGCACATCCTAACAACTTCTTTGTACTCTCCCCGAGTTGCCTGTCCCTTCTTCCACAGGAGGTAGATTCTGTTTTTCTCCTGGAGCCCCAGGAAAAGCTCCCTGTTCATCCACGCTGGTCTCCTTCCCCACCGGCTCATCTTGCAGCTCAGGGGGACAGCCTGTTCCTGTGCCTTCAGGACTTCCTTCTTGAGGAGCAACCAGCCTTCCTGGACCCCTTTACCCTCCAGGACCGAATCCCAAGGGACCCTCCCTACCAGTCTCCTGAACAATTCTAAGTCTGCCCTCCAAAAGTCCAAGGTCGCCGTTTTGCTGTCCCCTCTCCTGGTTCCACCAAGAATTGAGAACTCTACCATTTCATGGTCGCTCTGCCCAAGGCAGCCCCCAACTTCCACATCTCCCACCGCACCTTCTCTGTTTGTAAACAGCAGGTCTAGCAGGGCACCTCCCCTGGTAGGTTCTCTCACCAGCTGCAGAAGGAAGTTATCTTCCATACACTCTAGAAACCTCCTGGACTGCTTCTTCTGCACCGTGTTGTATTCTCAGCATATATCAGGGAAGTTGAAGTCCCCCATGAGAACAAGGGCTGGCGATCGCGCAACTTCAGCCAGCTGTTTATAGAACGCCTCATCTGTCTCTTCATCCTGGTTAGGTGGTCTATAACAGACCCCCACCAGGATGTCTGCCTTGTCAGCCTTTCCTGTGATCCTAACCCATAGACATTCAACGTTGTCTTCCCCAGTTGCAAGCTCAATAACATTAAAACTGTCTCTAACATAGGCAACGAAGGAGGGGTGGTGGCGTGGCTCTCTATCCTTTCTGAAGAGCTTTTAGCCATCCATCGGAGCACTCCAGTCATGGGAGTGATCCCACCATGTTTCCGTAATGGCAACTAAGTCATAGTTTGCCTGCCACACGAAGGCTTCCAGCTCCTCCTGTTTGTTGCTCATGCTGTGGGCATTGGCATAGACGCACTTCTACATAAATAGGCAAGGGGCAGCCTGGATTGGAAGCGGGGTGGGGGGAAGTATCGCTGACCCAGTGGTCCAGCATCGACTGCTCACCCGCAACTCAGCGCCTGGGCGAAACGGGTGCCACTTATACGTTCTTGGGTGCATGCGCACTGTCACCTGGAGGACTAACTACAATAGAGATTGGCGGATTAGCTGTACAGAGCGACAAAACGTAATGCGCCACTTCCGCATGCCTGCGCGCATGCGTCCTGCCGCCTGCCGCACCAAACCGAGACAGCGGCACTGCCGCGGATTGACCACGCGGTGGCAGCACAGACCGCGGAAACAACAATTTCGGGCTTGACTGAGGCCGCAGCACAGTCCGTGGCATTCTGTTCTTTCTTTTCTTTCACGACAGGGGAAGAACAGTTGTAAAGAGAGAAGAAAAAAAAAACACGAAGAAATACAAGGAAAACTTCCCCAAACCCTGGAAACCTGTGATAAGTGCTTTATAGATATTCATTTATAGATATTCATAAATATCTATAAATAATCAAATTGATATTGTCATGCTTTTTTAATTTTTTTGTGCATTTGTTCCATTGTTTTTTAAATATTCACACACCAAAATCTAACTACACAGCAAATTTAATGTTAACGAAATGAAGGCATGCTAGCAGAAAGCACAGGGCCATATTAATGCTCTCCCAGCCTCTGCCTTGTTCATGTATTAATGCATTTGTTCACAAATTCCTTTCTTGCACTCCTCATTTTATTTTTGGCTTTTCTTTCATTCTTAATGCAATAAAATGGGTAGTTTTAGGCTCTAAAAAAAATCTACAGGCAGTCACTGCACAAAGCCACAGTTTTGAGTTTTGTGTGGACCATTACATCGTTTCCAGAAAGATTAACGAAAACTGCTGTTTTCTACCCAAGTTTACAGGTTAAAAAAAAATTAATTCACATGCATAGGAGGAATCGGTGCCTCACAGCTGCCTCTTGCAGGACTGCCTGAGAATTGTGTGGGTCCATCAGGCTCAGCTGCAGTTTTTCATCTGCCCTTTTCCAGTCCTGCTGCAGCTGGAGAGAAAGCATAAGGGCACGGGGTACGCAGAGCCTCCCCAGCCAGCTCCAGCAGTCCCTCCTGCCAGCACTCCCTTTCCCCCAGACCATTCCCATTTCTCAAGCAGGAACCCTGTGGGGCTGAGGTGGAGAGAGCTGAAACCAGAGAGAAACAAAAGCCTTCTAGGACTCCTCTGTCCCACTGCCAGTTGTTCCATTAAAAAAAAAAAAAAAAAAACTGTTCCAGAAAGAAGCAGACCTGAAACTGATTCGCCACATTCCCACAACAGTTCGGGGACTGAAGATTTAAGCAGTAATTTATTTTCAGTGGAATAAAAAACAGTGAAAAGCAGCAAGGCATTACCATCCATGTCATGAGTTTTATTTTAGATCCTCTATCTTATTCTGTTGAAGGGAGAGAGATACCCATCCCTATTTGCAAAGACGATGATGGCTGCATATTCTCAGTGATGTTAGAATAAAAAGGGCAGAAGACAACTTGTCTTTGCCTTGTGTCAATGGTTCCTCATGTATCATTTCCCAGGGAAATCTTTCATCAGGTGGTCTATCTACTCCATCTTCAGTTGTTGATTTATCACCTTCTTTTGAACTTGCCTGCATCACCAGAAAGCCAATCACTTTCAACAGAGAATGAGTCACTTGATAAGGAATCTGAGAAAAAATGAATCTTCTTTTAAGAGGTTCCTCACTCTAAAATTCAAGAAGAGAACTGAAAATAAAGTAGACATTTATGTTTCCTCTTCAAAGGTCCATCAGAGACCAGTTATCAGGGGCCTCCAATGCTGATGAAGCAGGACAGGAGCCTAAGTAGCTCACCTCAACTGAAGTCACATGTAGGGCACGTCCATGCATCTGAGTCTCCTTCAGCTGTTCTTTTCAAAAAGAATGGTGAGAAAATGAACGCCCAAGTCTTTCAGCAGGTGTGTGTCACAAGTGGAATCCTTTGAGGATTGACCAGTTCAGACCACCTGTCATGCCACTCCCATTAACAAAACCTAGCTCCTTTTCCCAATGCTGACACTTCTGACTATGAGAACGTTCCAGCTATAAGCAGTGACTATGAAAATATACCAATTCCTCCGCAAAGATCCACCAGAGCGGGAACTTGCACTGAGTTTTTTGAAGATTCCAGAAGGGCATTAGCTGCTACTAATGAGAATGATGGCTATGTGGATATGAGCTGGTTCACTGGCTTTGAGAACAAGCAGCAAACCACAGACCAAGAAATGGAAGGCTACTATAATAAACTATTACCTAAGACTTGCTAATCTCGGCCTGAGAGGCAAGGCCTCTCCTACTGTAGGCAGATCCTTCACATTGCTTGGCTTACAGTCCTCCCAGAAAATGTTTAAAAGCCAGATTGGAAGTATACATAATAAGCCTTTTTCAGTGAAAAAAAACAGACACCAAATTAACCCCATACCAGTGAATCTAGATCCTACAGTTTGCAAATAGAAGCCAAAGAGCAATTTAAAATATGTGGTTTATCCAGTGGATCTACTTTTTGTGGCTTTCTTGGGTGCAGGAAGGTGGGGGTGAAGCATACTCTGTTCTTTAGTGAGAAATGACTTGTCAAGAGAATGAAAAGAGCCTATTTGCCTGAAGGACTCTCAAAGCAACGATATACATGTGCATTTATTTTTATACATATAATTCATCTTTCGAAGTACATCAGTTAAGCATAGACCAGAAAATCCCAAACCATCAAGAAGTCAGACCACGGGTGTCCAACTTTTTGGCTTGCCTGGGCCACGCTGACTGAAGAGAAATTGTCATGGGCTGCATACACAATAGGTAGCTCTGAAAGTAATGCCTCCTATCTATTTCCATGGAAACAACAACCAATACAAAGGTCACAATAACACTGCTTAAATGAGCAAATTCTCAGCTACAAAACACTATTTTTCAACAGTCACCACCATTAGCTATGCACTTCTGTCAGTGATGAACAAGAGCCTGTATACTGTGCTCGTAAAAATCTGCACCAGCAGAGGTGAACCACTATGGCCTCTGCTGAAACACACCACCCACCACCTCACTGTGCTCACATTCACCCTTTGGTCTCCATAAGCATTCAGCAAGTGTTGACAAATGTCAGTGGGTACCATTTTTTTCCCGCAGGGAGGAATGCAATGGCACACCTTTGCTCAATACACACTTCCATGTCAGACACCATTTTGTCAGACTGCTCCTCTGCTGCTGTCTGTCACACAGCAACAAAATGTATAGAAGAATCGGTAGGAAGGTTCAGCCTGTGCTGCCGTCCCACCAACTTCCACCTCTGACACCGTGGGACAACATAACAAAATAGGAGGCGTTACTTTTGGAGCATCCCTCATATATCCATTAACTTTATTATTTATTCCCATCAACAAAACTTCTTTTTTTTTTTTCTTTTTAACAAGAGGGCAACAAAAGCATAAAACGAGTGGGATATTCAACCTTGTTTCTGCAAAGCCAGTGCATCGTTGTCTGGTTCAGGGGAGGTGGTTGCAATTGTTGGTAACTTTTTAAGGTGTTAATCAGAGATTTTTGATGATTTTTTCTCTTCCTGGGCTTCATCCTTGAAAACAGTTTCTCACAAATGTAGTACTGCCAAAAAAACGATGACCTGAGTAAGGTGTGATTGCAAAGCAAGGGGTATCTTCCTGCGGTAAGAGAGGTCTTACAGAAGTAAGGCGACATGATCAATTTTCCAGTTGAATATCTGATTGTAACTATTCATATTCCATTTGAAAATTTGCAGGTAATGTATTTTTGTCAGCTGAAAACGGAGTTGCAAACATAATTTTTTTTGTTTGTTTGTTTGCAATCTTGAAACCTCAAATTCCTTAATCAGAACAGAAAGCATGGCTGCATGTTTTTCACTGTTCACAGGACTGTGTTTAGCCAGTGAATCAAAATGCATAAAGTTATCTTCCATAACTTGAGTCAGGACTGCGCCCCTCCCCGTACCCTGGTTTTAGCCCAGACAGTGACAATCTCACATTGATATTTGGTTGTTGCTGAGCGATGGGTGCGCACCTGGGAGGGGACGGACTGCTCAGCAGGGAAGAGCTGCCGCCATGATGGCACTGGGCAGGGGGCAGCTGCAGGATGGGCTGTGCCGGGCCGCAGGCAGCCCAAGGGTTGGACATGCCTGAGTCATGCTGTACAATTAATGTGGTAAGTCGCCTGAAAGCCTAGCATTATGGATGTTTGATAGAGCTGCGGATTTCTGAATCAAGTAACTGTCTGAAATCATACACATTGAGATTAATAGCAGTCTCTAATCTCCATTCCATTAGGCTATTTGCAACCAGGAAAATGTTTAGAAACTACCCTAATAATTACATAGGAGTAATGCACCAAAGACCTTTTGAGTTAATATTCCATCATTACATTCCTATTGTCAGATTACAGCATACAATCATCACAGAATCACCAAGGTTGGAGAAAACCTCCAAGATCATCCAGTCCACGGTCCACCTGTCACCAATATTTCCCACTAAACCATGTCCCTCAGTACAACACCTAAATGTTTCTTGAACACCTCCAGGGACAGCGACTCCACCACCCCTGGGCAGCCCGTTCCAGCACCTGACCACTCTCTCAGAGAAGTATTTCCTAACGTCCAGCCTGAATCTCCCCCAGCACAACTTGAGGCCATTCCCTCTAGTCCTATCTCTAGTTACATGGGAGAAGAGGCCGACCCCCAGCTCACCACAACCTCCAGACAGGTAGCTGTGGAGAGTGAGAAGATCACCCCTGAGCCTCCTCTTCTCCAGACTGAACACTACCGTTACCCTCATCATCCCCAACTCAAAGTAATACAATTCTCAAGTCCCTCTACGATACAGCAAACTCTCATGTAGTTAGAAAAAATTAAAAATCAAGGCAAGATCTTTAACTCATTTCATATCTCTTCTTAAGTTACCAGCAAAAACCTTGTTCTGAGGTCACCCTCTTTCAGATGTCCTACTCTGCAAACACCTTTTTTGGTATGGTATGTTATAACAAGGAGTTTTTGTTATTGTGCTGGACCAACATTAAAATATCTTCTTATAGAATACCTTCTTATAAGCTATCTTCTAATAAGACATTTTAATGTTGGTGCATACCAATAACATGTATTTCATGCAGACTAGACACTAGCAGATACTTATTACAGGATGACAGAAAAATTATGCTCAGGGACGTACCCAATTCAAATACTGAGTGGCTTTCATTAGCAAAAATCCATGTCAGTGAACTAATACAGTGTATTAGTTCAGAGATAAGGCAGTTCTACAACTCAGTAACCTAAACAAACAAACCAACCAGCAAAAACATCATAGAACTTGTAATTAGGAGAGATGTTTCTTAAAAAAAAAAGAAAAGAAAGGAGGGGGGAGGGTAAACAATTAATTTTGGGTTGGATTTATTCAAGAGTCTCTCCATTGTTACTGGATATAGCAGAACAGCTAGCACAATCACCATGGTAAAAAATCCACTATGTGTTAAATGAAATGAGGAGTTTGACAGAGCTAGAAAAATTAAACTTTTTAAAAGCCAACCTATTTAAGATAACTGTCTTCTTTTGACGAGTCGCAGGTAGGGCCTAACGTTTATTAAATCTGACAAAGATACAGGGAACACTAATCTACAACTGGGGGAAAAGAAGTTAATTTTACTTTTCAAAACCTTTGCAAGCAACACTAAAAGCTAACCTGCCAAGAATATTCCTGTTTCACTTCCCATCCTTAAGCGTTAATAAATGGATACAATAGTACCTCTATGCAAGAGGCCATCTGTAAATTATTACAGTGTCAAGTTGAACATAAAGGTCATAAAGGTACAAGAAAGCAACTCCCTGCAGTGTCAGTCAGCACTATCAATTCTCAAGAAGTTCTTAGGCCTTAATCACAACACATTTGATATGTTTCAGCAAGGCACGGGCATATACTGATGCACAGCTAAGTCATTAGAAGCCATGTATGCAGGTTTCTGTTTATCTCCCCTTTCACAGACTTGCCAGCAAAGGTCAGTTACTTCCCATAGAACTTCTTGTTCAGAAGAAAGATCGGAAGATTGACGTTTACTTTTGCTCTGACAAATAACTTCGGGACTGCAACACCTTCATACTGCAGCTGCAAAAGATCCTACCAAAGAGAATATGTTCGTGAGTGAGGAATCCTTAACAGTGCACACAAACTTATACAAGACGTTGTAATAAGGCATGTTTTTGTGGAATATCTATCACAAAATACATAACATAAGCTAGAAAAATGAGAGCTAAGGATTCAGACTTTTCAGCTGTTCATGTCTTAATCTGTGCTTATCAAAAATTACAGAAAGTCATCAATAGAAGGTCAAATTTCAGCTCTAGACCATGCCAGGCTTTTCATTCGCCTAACAGCCGAAAAGCTCTCATGTTTAGAATCTCTTTTCCGTTTGCCTGATTTTACTATGTCAACATTACAACATTCCACAGCATGGCTCTCTAAAAAGCTCCTCTGCTTTAGATGCCAGTGAGGTGGTTTGGAACAATGCAATGTATGTCACAGAAAGAAACAACTTCTTCATTAGTACTAATTACACGATGCCAATTCAGTTTCCCCAGTATTTACATAGGCACGAGTTCTAGTTACACTTTCTTCTCATCAGTGATGCACCTGACAAAGCCGCAAGACTCCCTGCACCAACTCATCTCAACAATTAATTTCTTTCTGCAATCTCCTCTTTAGAACAGTGCATCTTGGAGAAAGCATTCAGGCAGTGCAACCGCAAGGAACACTGCATGTATTCCAAAATCTGAATCTTACTCCTGGCACCAGAATAAACATCAAAAAGCTGTTTCTACTGTTTTCTATAAAAATTCCAGCAATGTGAGACTTCTTAACTTTAGTCATTGCTAACACTATACTTGGATGAGCAGTGGCAGTTTGTTCATTGTTCCCCTCTCAGAACAGCTGCTTTTTTTTTTTTTTTTTTTTTTTTTTTTTTTTGCAAAGCAGTGCTACAGTGACACAGCGGTTTTACCAACATGTGCTTGAGAACCAAGCAACCTCAAATAGCCACGTGAACCAAGAAGTCTGTGGCCAGCTCCAACAGATCAGCACTGGAATGAACTACAGGAATTTCCAGAGCAGTTGTACATGCAATGCAGCTATCCCTCCCAGCAGTCAGTCAGGGACTGCAATATAGACATACCCGTGAGCAGAGTGCTCCTGTATGCCATTTGTTTCAATACCCCTGGGACACCCACGATTACCATACCGAACAATGCTTGGGGACCAAGTTTTGGCAGACACACACACGTGGTCAGAGATGCCAGACATAACAGTAGTGCTGTGGGAAGAAGAATGGGGACCATTTGGGAAAACTTGTCTGTAACCCTGTTCCAACAGACTCATGTAAGTAAAGGCTGAGGAGTCATAAGAACTAGACAGCTGAAGAAACAACTAGGCGCAGGGTCACAGAAAGACTACTGGTGACAAGTAGCTGAAGTCACCACAGCCAAGCCCAGGTGACTGCTGCCACAGACTACTGATCTCAGCTATAGCAAAAGGTTGCCAAAAGCACACACGTGTGTGTGTGTGTGTGTGTGTGTGTGTGTGCGCGTGTGTATGAGTGTAACTAAGAACACAGAGTGACATAAAGCTTTCATTAGTAAAGAAACAAATTAGCCACAGTTCCCCATTGGCATTGTGTCTGTTTTGTCTGCAACAAATCTGTTGTTGTCAAGATAGCTTTTCATAGAATCATAGTATGGGTTGATGTTGGAAGCGACTCCAATGCCCACCAGCCCCACCCCCACCAGATCAGGCTGCCCGGGACCCTATTCAGCCAGGCCTTGGGCACCTACACTTCTCTGGGCAGCCTGTGCCACAATCTCACCGCCTCTAGGTAAAGATTTTCCTCCTAATATTTAATATAAACCTACCCTCTTTTAAAGATGTTCCCCATTTTCACACTGTTCAGGCAGAAAACATACATTCATATTATTCTTACCTGATAATGTAACATTAAGGTTTCCATCTGTACCCCCATGAATTTTGCTTTTACCTCAGAATCTCCTACTTCTTCTGTTGGACTGATATCAAATATTACATTTTTAAATCTGTGAATTTAAGAAATTAAAAACCACAGTTCATGAATCATAGAATTAGCTAGGTTGGAAAAGACCTACAAGATCATCCAGTCCAACCATCCACCTACCACCAATAACCCCACTAAACCATGTTTCTCAATGCTATATCTAAGTGTTTCTTGAACACCTCAAAGGATGGTGACTCAACCACCTCCCTGGGCAGCCCATTCCAGCACCTGACCACTCTTTCAGAAAAGCAGTATTTCCTAATGTCCAGCCTGAATCTCCCTGACACAATTTGAGGCCATTCCCCCTCGTCCTGTCACTAGTTACAAGAGAGAAAAGGCCAATTCCCAGCTCACTACAGCCTCCCTTCAGGTAGTTATAGGGAGTGATGAGGTCTCCCCTGAGCCTCCTCTTCTCCAGACTGAAACATACAGTCCCTAATGACACAGAGGAAGGACATATCAGATGAAAGCTAAAAGATAAATTTCTAATTCTATTCCTAAATTCTAATCTTATATCCTCATTTGGAATGAGAATCGGTACAACAATGAATGGAAGCCTAACGTTCTACACCTGCTAGGTTACCTCTTCACACAAGCACAGTAGGAAATACAGTGATTCAGACCATGTATATCATCAGTCTACTTCTGCTCTTAGACATGCCCATCCCACTTTGTGGGAAGTACAATACTGAAAAAAATCCAGTAACAATAGCTTCTGTATATCGTGCAAAAGATAGATCAACTACTCAAGGCCAGCAAACTGCAGCTGAACAAGCTCAGGTCAGCCTTGAGAGTTATTAACTGCATTAGCAATACACTTGAGGAGGAATCCTTCCATAACAGGGACTGTGGATCATGCAGGGACAAAGAGGGTGTTATCTTAAAATCCTATTAAACTTACCTGCCTGAGATCAGCTCCTATTTAACCAGAAATAAGAGAACAGCACATGATCAGTTCGTGAGGTTTCTCAGCCCTGTGCCAGTCTATGTAGTCAAAAACAGCATGCAATGTTTCCCTCTTTTCCCTCTTTCTCTGGGAAAGCTATTTAGCTCTAATGAGTTTTTAAGGAACGCTTACTGGTTAACTTGCAGGTCCTCAATCTCTAAAAGCACTCCCTTCTCATGAAGTTGAGCTGCAGTGTATTTTAAAGAAATCTTCTTCCTGTTTTTGCCTTTCATCTCTCGAGGCTTCTTAGAGACTCTGGAGGAAAGAAGGGATTAAAAAAACCAAACAAAATACAGTAAATATTTCATCCTAAGTGGATGAGTGGCTAGAACCAAAATAGATGGTTCAGCTAACACAGCTGATGTATTTCTACTACCGAGTTTATCTACACAGCATCTGTAGTTAAGATCAGATCTCTGAATTTCTACTATTTACCAATAACTATACAACAGAAGCAGAAAAAAAATAGTACTTCGTAAGAAGCACTACTGTTTATATATCAGGCACAGGTTCTAATGGTTAACAAATTGTTTTTACTGGTACTCTGAAAACAGACCCATAAGAGTTACTTTGACACGTAACAAAATTTTTAAAAAAGTAATTGACTATTTAGATGATCCAGGACATTAGGTATATTTGTGTACGGCCCATTGCCCTGGTAGATTTAGACTTTTTCATTTCTCTTCAAACTCATGTACTGATCTTGTGTCCAAGGGTCATGCCATTACAGTTCCCTTTCTTGCCCTGTCCAACTAATCCCTACTCTGTTGCCTATCCTATATCACTGCATTAGAGTTAAAATTCCTACCTGCCCCTTTGAGAAAACCTGGACTACCTTACACTTTGGACTCTATTTTAAACCAGAATACCTGATGCCAGCAATTTCAGACTTAATGCCTACTACGTTTCCCTTTTTCCCATATTTGTGTTTCACTCTTTTCAACAAGCCACAGGTGTACTAACCCAACTCTGGACTTCCTTCATAGCAGACAGGTATTGTCACAGCATGTTCAGGTTAAAAATGAAACAGGGAAAACAAACCCAGTTATGCTGAAAAATTTTCTAAGGCTACTGAGGACTATGCCGTGCTGCCTGCCAAGGTAAAGAGAAGAAAGAAACTCAGGGTGGAAAGGCATAGCTTTTCTTACAGGAAAACCTGAATTGTCTTCCACTGTACCAACTCCCTCTGGGACAAAGAGAGGCCAAGTCACGATTAGTGCTGTTTTTAGCAAAAGAAGTTCTCAAGCAATCAAAAGGGACTGCAGGGCTCTGAGAAAACGGCTGAAGGGATCGGGAGGGCAAGTAGTGTTCTCCTTTGCCCTCTCAGTTGGTGACTGGGATCCACACAAAAGGAGGAGGGTGCACATGCTGAACGAATGGCTTTGAGAACGGCGTCACACTCAGGGCTTTGGGCACTATGGCTTGGGATGCAGCCCTGAGAAAGGGGGAATGCTGACAGCGGATTGGAGGTGACTGACTAGAAGGGCCACAAATATTCCAGGGAGCAAGCTGGCTGGGCTGGTTAGCAGGGCTTTAAACTAGATATGACAGGGGAAAGGAGTATACTGGGTGACAGAGAAGAGTGTGGGAACACTGTCACCTTGGGAGGGGGTAGGGGAAAACGCCAGGCTTGTCCTGGAGGTATTAGGGAGGGCTCCTCCGAGAAGGCAACAAGGCCAATAGCCCAGCTGAAGTGCCTCTATACCAATGCAACCAGCAGGGTAAATAAGCAGGAGGAGTTAAAACTGCGGCACAATTGGGAAAGTATGACCTAATTGGTATTACGGAAACATGGTGGGATGAATCCCAGGATTGGAATACTCTGAGGGCTACAGGCTTTTCAGAAGGGACAGACAGGGTAGGAAGAGAGGAAGAGTTGAACTCCACGTTAGGAAGTGGATAGATCATGAAGAGCTGTGTCTGAGAAACAGCCATGATCAGGTTGAGAGCTTATGGGTTAAAATCAAGGATCAGCCCAGTAAAGGGGATCTAGCGGTTGGGGGCTTGCTACAGGCCACCTGATCAGGGGGAGCCTGTTGATGAGGCCTTCTTGTTTCAGCTGCAGGAAGCATCGTGCTCACATCACAGGCTCTTGTCCTAATGGGGGATTTCAACCACCCAGATATCTGCTGGGATAGCGGCACAGCAGGTGGCAGACGATCCAGGAGATTCCTGGAGCCTGTTGATGATAGCTTCGTGGTCCAGGTATTAAATGGACCAACCCAAGGTGAAGCCTTACTGGACCTGGTGCTCACCAATGCAGAGGAGAGCATTAGAGAGGTTAAGACTGGAGGCAGCCTGGGCTGTAGTGACCACACCCTGGGGGAATTTGTCATCTTGAAGAATGCAGGCCTGGCAAAAAGCAGAGTTGGGACCCTGTGCTTCAGGAGAGCACAATTCCAGCTGCTCAAGGAACTGCTGGATGGGATCCCCTGGGAAACCATCCTTAAGGGCATAGGTACAGAACAGAACTGGAAGCTCCTTAAGGACATCCTTCTGAAAGTGAAACGGCTCTCCATCCCTCAGCAGAAGAGGTCAAGCAGGGGGGGCAGGTGACCGATGTGGCAGTGCAAGGACCTGTAGCTTAAACTGAGGGAAAAGAGGGAAATGTACAGGAAATGGAACCAGGGTTGTATAGCCTGGGAGGAATACAGGGATGTTGTCCACATATGTAGAGATAGAATTAGGAAAGCCAAGGCACAGATGGAGCTGAACTTGGCAAGGGATGTGAAAGATAGCAAGAAGGGGTTCTACAGGTACATGGGCAGGAGGAGACAGGCCAAGGAAAGTGTTCCCCCTCTGATAAAAGGTAATGGAGAGCTGGCTTCCTCAGACATGGAAAAAGCTGAGGTACTCAATGAATGCTTTGCCTCAGTCTTCACTGGTGGTCAGGCTTCCCATGTCTGCCAGGACCCTGAACCTCTAGGTAAGGGTGTGGGGAGCAGATTCTGTCCCACTGTAACAGTGGAACAAGTCCGAGACCTCCTTATGCAATTGAATATATGTAAGTCCATGGGGCCAAATGATATCCATCCTAGGGTTCTGAGAGAGATGGCTGATGTGGTTGCCGAACTGCTTTCCATCACATTTGAAAAATCATGGCTGCCTGGTGAAGTCTCCAGTGACTGGAGAAAGGGAAATATTACTCCCATTTTTAAGAAAGGGAGAAAGGATGACCCAAGGAACTACAGGCTGGTGAGCCTCACCTCTGTGCCTGGGAAGATCATGGAGCAGATCCTCCTAGAAGCTATGTTAAGGCACATAAGAGACAAAGAGGTGATCCGAGACAGCCAGCATGGCTTCACCAAGGGCAGATCTTGCCTGACCAATCTGGTAGCCTTCTATGATGGAGTGACGGCATCGGTGGACAGGGGAAGGGCGATGGATGTCATCTTCCTGGACTTCTGCAAAGCCTTTGACATGGTCCTTAACCACAACCTTCTCTCTAAATTGGAGAGGTGTGGATTTGAAGGATGGACTGATCAGTGGGTTAAGAATTGGTTGGCTGGATGCAGCCAAAGGGTTGGGATTAATGGTTCTGTGTCAGGGTGGAGGCCGGTCACAAGTGATGTCCCTCAGGGGTTGGTCTTGAGACCAGTGCTCTTCAACATCTTCATCAGTGACATAAACGATGGCATCGAGTGCACCCTCAGCACATTTGTGGATGACACCAAGCTGAGCGGTGCAGTTGATACATTGGAGGGAAGGGAAGCCATCCAGAGGGTCCTTGACAGGCTGGAGAAGCGGACCCATGAGAACATAATGAGGTTCAACAAGGCCAAGTACAAGGTGCTGTACTTGGGCCAAGGCAATCCCAGGTATTTATACAACCTGGGGGAAGATCTCCTTGAGAGCAGCCCTGCAGAGAGGGACTTGGGGGTCCTGGTGGACGAGAAGTTGGACATGAGCCAGCAGCATGTGCTGGCAGCCCAGAAGGCCAACTGTGTTCTGGGCTGCATTGAAAGAGGAGTGGCCATCAGGGAGAGGGAGGCGATTGTCCCCTGCTCCTGGGCTCTTGTGAGGCCCCATCGGGAGTAGTGTGTCCAGGGCTGGGGCCCCAGCACAAGAAGGACGCAGAGCTGTTGGGAGGAGTTCAGAGGAGGCCAGCAAGATGATCAGAGGGCTGGAGCACCTCTCCTGTGAAGAAGGGTTGAGGGAAGTGGGCTTGTTTAGCTTGGAAAAGAGAAGGCTCCAGGGAGACCTCATTGTGGCCTTGCAAGACTTGAAGGGAGCGTATAAACAGGAGGGGGAACGATTATTTCCATGGGTGGATAGGGATAGGAGAAGGGGGAATGGTTTTAAACTGAGACAGGGGAGGTTTAGGTTGGCTATTAGGAGGAAGCTTTTCACTGCGAGGGTGGTGAGGCGCTGGAACAAGTTGCCCAAGGTGGTTGTGGATGCCCCGTCCCTGGAGGCATTCGAGGCCAGGCTGGACGTAGCTCCGGGCAGCCCGCTCTAGTGGTTGGTGACCCTGCACACAGCAGGGGGGTTGAAACTCGATGATCATTATGGTCCTTTTCAACCCAGGCCATTCTGTGATTCTATGATTCTTTGGTCTCAGAATCAAGATCTGACAGTTAATGATACAGACAGTGCCCAGTCTCAGGCAACAGTGCTCCTGAGCCAGAGGACAACACCAAAGAGTGCCTTCAATACTTTGCAATCAAGCTTGAATTATTTCTGGCATAAATTGCATCAACACCTTCCTTACCATTCACATCATAGATGATTTCAAGTACATCTGGTAAATGCTTTTGAAGTCAGTGTCACCTTCTTCTGGTGCACAGGGAAATACTGGCATATATTTCAAGAAGCTCAGTTAATGTAAAAATATTTTTAGATATATAATTTCTTCCTGAGAGATCACTGCTCCATCTAGGCCATATGTAAGTTGACCTGAGGAACTCTCAGCTAAGCTACCTGGCATCAGAGCATGTGAATACATAACAACGTCAGGTAGCTGCTCTATACATCCCAGCAACAGGCACTTGCTTAAAACTAGCCAGAAGCCAGTATTAGTACTAAGTTCTCCCAGACAAAGAGTCTGACAACAACAAAATCACTGACTGTCCGTTGCTCTATCAGGCTACTAACTAACACCTCTACTACCCAAAAAGCTATTCATTTCAGAGTCAAGCGTGGGGGACAGAGTGCAGAGGCAACAGAAGTGCATCGTAAACCAAGGAAAGGCAAGTAACAGGAGATGTTTCCCACAGCAGGGAAAAGGCTACAGGGAGAACATCATAAGTTACCATCGTTGTCTCCTGCTTCACTAACAGGATACAGACACATTCTGCTCAGAGGCTAAATAAATCAGCTGGCTCTCTAAGAGCTAGCAACTTTTAGCAGTACAGCATCACATATGCTAGACATTCTGTTACTCATAGAATTTCCTCATGTCACACATATTATATTGAAAATATTCGCACAGGACATGGTTCAGGCAACACAAATAGGGCTACATCTTAATTTTTATCAATAGACTTCAGAGTTAAACTAAGAGTTGAATTGTGATGAATGCTATGGGTTATTTACAATTGTCCTAACAAATCATTCATATGCAATTAGCTGCGAACTACTGCTGTCAGACTTCCTCACAACAGGAATATTTTCTTTTCTGGTAATTTTTCTCCTCCAGAATCATCACAGACACACACTTTTAAAGGGTGACAAATTCTACAGTGACAAAGAACTAGCAAGAACAAATTTAACAGCTGCAGGATTTAAAGGAAATGGCTACAATCTCAGCGTATTTTGAGCAACAGTTCCACATTTGCTTAATTTAAACTTCAGTTCTCTTTCACAAACCGAACAGTGTGAAAATCCAGGTCCTACTCTGCCTCTTCTCTTGAGAAATATACCAGGTAGTTTATCTCTCACTTACTTCAGCAGAATTGTCCTAGCATCCATCTCTGCATTTTCATCACTGGGAACATTAAATGTATTAGTGAGTGTAAAAGAGAAACCTCCATCTTTGCTAGCACCTCCCTGTTCAGGTCATTAACATTGCCAGACCCTTCCCCTGTCAAGTGGAAAAAGATTTTATAGATTACCTCATATTCTTTACATTCTTGACTGCTACGGCTCTGTTTTTTTTTTCCCCTCCTATGTAACAGACCACAGAAAAACGATACCATTTACCGTCAAATTTGTCATACACCAGTAAGAGCTTTTAAAAACATCTTAAATTTATCCGACTTTTTTTTTCCACAAAATTGAGAGACTGTTCACACACCAGAAAGGCACCACATAATCTCTAGTTTATATACCTGAAGGATTTACGTGTATTCCACACTGTTTCTCAACATCTCACTCTCTACAAAGAGGAGAAGCTGGCCTGCCAGTAATACTTTATAAATTAAAATATCAGTGTGCTCTTCTGTCCATGCTCTCAATAGAATGAATTTTCCAATCTAAAAATAAAGCCCCTCTTAGTGACCAAGTTTGTAATTCTTCTAAACCAAGTAAGCCACCCTGTCAAAAGGAATTTTTCTTGTTCCAGCTGTGGCTGAATTCTCATAGGAACAGTTGTTAGGTTGCTTTTTTGCCCCCTCTCCCATGCCCACATTTTAAAGGGCTGCAGAAAGATTCAACTTTGACATTAACTGCTGCAGTCAAATACAAACAGGAGAAACGAAATGGTGAAAGAGGGTAAATTCTAGTTAAACTCAAGGTCTAGGTTCTCTCACGTAACACTTCTGTTCTTTGTGCACACTCAGAAAACATGCCTGCAGTCACTAGAAAGTTCTAACTTTTCCTAAGAAGCAACTTCAAGGTAACTATTTTGATGTCAGTGCATTCTCTTGAAAGCTGTGTCCATCCATGCCCCAAGGCCTGCAGACTAGATTTCATGCTTACAACAGCTGTAATATAAAAACCAAAGAAAAACAGGCTTGCGCAACTTTTTCATTTTTTACATGGTGAAGCACTAAACTTGGGCTTGGATCCTGTTTCTAGAAAACTTCCATGGATTAGTAACAGCGAAGTTAGATCGTTCCTCCCTCCAACTCGAAAAAACAATTTTTTTTTCCTATTCCTACTGTTCCTTTATCAGATATTCACTAATGGATACACTCAAAAGGAGGGAAAGAAAGTTTTTTGTCCATATACCAAAGATTGCATTTCTCCTGTGTGACACGTGTCACTTAATATACTTATTACTAAACTCTTAAGGAACACAGATCTCCAGACAGTGGATAGACCTTTGCAAATAAGCTGGGATGCACAAAGAAATGGCTCCAACATGAGGGAACAAAGATCACATTCCGAAATTTCTGTTCATCTTCTAGAAATGGGAGTGGTGCGACATAAGGTGTTCGGAGACAAGAAAAGAAAGAAGCCAGGCATGTTTTTTTCCGCAGGGTAACGAGTTCTGCAGTCAGAAGAATAAACCAGAACAAATACTCTGCTCTTCTAGAGCACACACTTCCAAATGACTGCTGATTATTCCTTTCATAGTTTCTTTACTGCACTTCAAATCATCTAAGGCAATACTGCATAATTCTGAAGTAAAACAGATCACCTATTAAGGACTCAATTGTAGGAACTTCTCCAAGATCATCCAGCAACTCGTGAATTGGATCATTATGTTCGGGAGCAATTGCATCTTGATGGTCTAAGAGCAGCTAGATGAACAGAAAAATAAATTATGTTGTTAATCATAAATCCTTTTCTACATAGTGAAATTACATTAGTTTATGCTAGTATCTTTTAGAAGATCTTACCTTCACTGAACTCTGAATCTGCAATATCACCGCTCAAAGTTGTGCCATTATCATACACTCAGATGCTTCCAAAATAAACTTAAAACACTAGCAAATCACTAAATTATAAAAACTTACAAGCTCTTGCACTCTACAGTCAAATGAAAGCTTTCATTTTTAGATTTGGTTACTTCAGGTTTCAACAGAAGCAGTATTTTCTGTGTGAGGACTGCTTATAAGGAGCAACTGTGACTGATGGATACTTACAGTGTGCACACTGATGATTTCACCAACAGAAATATAAATAACTGGTTTAGTGAGAATCACCAAGTCAGAATATTCACCAATATTAAATTTATCCTGCAATTCAGGAACCACACAAACAGCCTGAAAAAAGCATCTTAAAAAAAAAAGAAAAAAGGAAAAAAGATAAATCAGCATACCTCTGAGTCACAGGGCCTACCAAGAGCATCAGCTCCCCATCATAATCCCAAGTAAAGTTATTCTTCTCCAAACTATGGTACCCAAGGCATACTACAATTTGACAAGCTATAGCTTATCAAAAGTAACCTAGAAAATTCAGTTCTTATCACTGGCCATGTTGGCATTAGCTCATTGTCAGTACCTGCAGGACAAGTCAATGGATTGAATGACCTTGTTCACCCATTCTTCTGTCTTAGCTGCAATAATAATCCTCACTCCCAGCCACCTCCAGTTTTCTTTATTCCAGAAGTGAAAGGTATACATAAGCTCTTCATTCAAGAATTGTCATCTTATTACACAAACAGCTAAGTTCCAGTCTGTTTTATTCCAAAGTGCAATCCAGTTTTCACATAGAGAACTAGGGTTCACACAGGAAAGAATGCGTGCCCAATCTAGTCGTTCATGGCCAGAATATGATAGTAAACACACAGAAGAACAACCTTTACCCTGGAGACTTGTATACCAAGCCAAGTGTTTTGACCATCTCATTCATATACTATATGTAGTTCAAAAAATTTCAGGTACACATTTTATATGCCATTATTATCAATGCTTATGGAAGCCTGGAGTACAATCTCTTATTTTCAGACTTCCTATTTGACAGAGATGGAATTTATCATATTTAAAATTCATCATTCTTTTTTGTTTGCAACATTATCCTCTGCCAAACTTCTCAACTTAATCAGCTGAAGTCTTCTACCTGAATTTCTGCTATGAGTGTGACAAGTATTCATTAATGATGCTTAGATGTGCATTGTCTCTCATGAACATCTTACTGGACGCAGCATGCTGCAGCATCTTTGCAACAGAACCAAGGTTTCTTCGCTGCTCTGTGGTCAGCTGACCTCCAGCTGAAAGATCAATTATGTCAAATGCATCTGGTGCAACAATGGCTGGATTCATGTAGCAATAATAGAGCAAGCTGCCAATAATCTAGGAAAAGTTGATGAGAAAAAACCACATGAAGAAACAATTGTATAGGCCTCCACTGAGTTTTACTGAGGGTTTTTTTTTTTTTTTTATTACAGAAACTACTTTTTTTTTTTTTTTTTTTTATACAGAAACTACTCTGAATGAGTTCTGACAAATTACTTTCCTGTGAACTGTAGGCCCTATTCAAGATACAGGGTCTACTGTGCTGCCATATGCAAGCACATGCTATCCCAAAGAATCTACAGTGTTAAACTAAATATAAATAAATAAATACACAACCTGTCAGCATAAAGCCCTAAGACTGAGCACTGCTAGTTCCAGGACAATGCAACTGCAGATATTCCTACACACAAAGATTTTCAAATTTGATTTCTAAAAATATACAGGCAGGCAACATTAAAAGTTACTAATTAATTACATGAACATAAGAAAAATTATTACAAGAATCAAACATAATGTAGTCTAACAGAAGGCAGAACAGCTGTAGTATAGAGAAACCTGGTGCTGCAGTCTCATTAAGGGATATTAGCTAATTCTTAACAGAAGTGTGCAGAATTGACTATCTCCAACAAAGCAAAAATGGTGAAGCACCACAAACCAAGGAGCTAAACTGAGAAAACAGCAGCTACTTTCTGCCCCTTTTCCCAAGTCCTTTTCTCTTTCAGAATAACTCTTTGATAAACCAGCAGAACCTTCAGCTACAGACCCCCAGTTAAAAACAACTGAGAGTAACTGAGAAACCATTTAATCCAGAGGTAAGAAACTCAGAGGTACAGAAGATGAGAGGCATTTGACATTTCAAAATCCAATTTACCTAGCTAAAAGTGAGCAGCAATAAACTCTGAGGAACCAAAGATAAAGATGTCACATTACCCACACGCTCATATATACACTTCTAACCTGTATTTGGTATTTTGCCTACAGTAATTCCAGCAACAAGAAGAAATTAGCCCAGCATGCTGACGTACAGCAGAAGTTCTCACACCACATGCTTCAGTATTTTCTAGTGTTTCACATACATTTGCAGAGAGCCAAGTCACAGAATCTTGGCTTCTCCTGCTTCACATGTGATTTGAATGCACAGAAGAGATCAGAGGTGTGAAGAAACAGATGAAAACAGAACGAAAAAGCTTAGCCATTGCTAAGCTGACCCAGAAACTAACTGCTTTCAGGAAGGTCATGGTTTTGACAACTGTCTCATGCAAGCTGCTGCTGTACTATCCCAGACTATGTCACATGATCACAACTGTCAAAACTGTTCACTACCAGTCATAAGAAATACAGCTGTGAGAGAAATCATGTTAATATTAAAGCCTGTAGTAGGAAGACAAGAACAGTATGTTGTACGAGTAGTTTCAGGCCCTAACAAATCTACAGGCAGACACCGCACACAGCTGCAGTTTTGAGTTTCGTGTGGACCATTACATCATTTCCACAAAGATTAACCAAAACTGCAGTTTTCCACCTATATTTACAGGTGGAAAAAATTAATTCACTTGCACAGAAAGAATTGATGCCTCAGAATGGGAAAGCACAGAAGTAGAAGAGAGAGGAAAACAGCATTCAGATTGGTAATTACTTTGTAAGGAAGCAGACAGAGAAGCTTAAAGAGACTGTGTCAAGTATCATAAGATCCAAACTTTGTTTCATTAATAAGCAGAACATTCACAGACATAAAGACCTTTAAAATAACAAAAAGCCAGGACAAAATTTCAATGAAAGCCACAATGCTGTGCTCATTTGGAAGCATCTACTATTAGAACTCCTTTTAGTTCTCCAAATCTACTGAAGTAATGTACAATACAAAATTGCCTAGGCATCATGAAAAGCGACACTATATATGTTATTGTGGCTACCATATCCTGGGTTATTACAGGTAAGGGAAGTGAGAGTATCAGAATTTTGCATACAGACCTTTTAACTTGACATTGTCTCTTTAAGAAAAGAGCACGTTGCTCAGATCGTACCAGCAAAACCAAGGTCTACTCTCCAGGAGCAAGAGTATCCCAAGTCAAGAAACCTAGAGGGCACGACGCCCGAGATATTAAAAGCAAAAGGAGAAGCAATAGGATGACTTCTTCTGAACGTTGTATTACATCCCATTTGACATACATGAATCTAGCAATCCAAAGCACAATGCGAAATATTTTATATCCGTAACAACAAATAACCTGTATATAGCTTTACATAGACTTCTCTGCACATGCACACCCAATAAAGAGTAATGAGATGCATTTGCTACAGTCAGCTTGGCTGACAATTCACAAAGCTGTTCAGCTCCTCACCTTCAGCAGCTCATCCTCACCAGCATCAGGAAACCTCTCATGCAGGGAGTCTTTCAGTACCTTGGCGATGAAATGCATTCCATAACTTTGAAGGAAATAAAAGGAAGTGAGATTTCCGCAAGGATGAACCACCAACAACTTCTACAGGATAATGCAGTGATACACCAGACTTAGGGGATTTTGTCAACTGAACTAACAACGGCAGACAGGAACTTGTCTGTCACTGTCTTCATATTTCTGATTGAGGTATCCAGGCACGTCCTCACCTCTTCATGATTTAGAGCTTGTTCAGGTGTAACATCGTATGGCAATTTGCTATTTAAAAAAGTCAAATGTGAAGGTGAGTACTCCTCAGTCTAACATATTTCTGACAGAGCCAGGCAGAATTTCAAGCTTGACACAGAAGCAAGCCCACATTCACTCAGCTGCCAAGAGCTGTGCATTAACTTTAAGATTCTAGGCACTGAAAGAGCTAAGGACTTCTTACCATCCTCTGCTGTCCCTGCAACAGCCACTGTGAGAAACGGCCCAGCTAACTCAAAACTGTATCTTTTTGTCCAGCATGCAGACATGCTCTCCAGACTAAAAAAGTGTCATCTGTGTCATGTAGTAGTACCTCAGGCTGCAAATAAATCAGTGAAAACGCAAGCTGCAGATTTCAACGTTAAGGTAACAACTCATGCAATGTACTATGTTGTGAGAGAGGGCTTTTACTTAACAGGATTTTTTGTTCCCCACTTCTTTTTTAGAATGTTAAAAACAAAACAACGGGATCCTCAAAATCTAGTGAACTTCAAGCACTGACAGAAAAAGAAACCCCAAATGAAGCACACAGAACTCTGCCTGGGGATGGATGAGGAGCCAATCAAGACTTTATAGATCAGGATTAAAAGGAGGACAAGGACAGATGACACAGCAGGAGTCTACAGGCCAACCACCCAAGATGACTGAGTGGATGAGACCTATGGGCAGACAAAAACAGCTGCACGTTCACAAGCCCTGGTCCTCACCACCTCAGTGCTTGCTGGAAGAACAGCCCAGCCAGGCACAAGCAATCCAAGCTGTTCCTATAATGCACTGATAAGAACTTCATTCTCCAAGTGATAAGGGAGCCAAAGAAGAAAGGTGCTAAGCCAGACCTCATTCTCACCAATAAGAAGAGGCTAGTGGGGAATGTGAAGCTCAAGGGCAGCCATAGCTGCAATGTCCTTGATGTGCTGGCATTCAAGACCCTCGGGGCAGCGAAGACAGGGCACAGCAAGCTCACTTCCCTGGACTTCAGGAGAGCAGACTTCCAGCCCTTCAGAGATTTGCTTGGTAGAGTAGTGCAGGATAAAGCCTTGGAGGGAATAAGGGCCCAAGAACACTCAATATTCAAGGACCTCCTCCTGCAATCTCAGAAGTGATGCATACCAACTAAGAGCAAGTCAGGCAAAAATGCTAGGAGGCCTGCAAGCCTCCTGGACAAACTCAAGCACAACCAGGAAGACTACACAGGGCAGACAAGGACAGCAAGCCTGGGAGGAATATAGAGAAACTGTCCGAAAAGCCAGGGATCAGGTTAGGAAAGGTAAAGCCCTGATAGAATTAAGTCTGGCCAGGAATGTTAAGGGCAATAAGAAAAGCTTCTCTAAGTAACACCAGTGACAAAAGGAAAACTAGGGAAAACATGAGCCCTTTCTAGAAGAGAGAAATGGGAGACTTGGTTACCTGGAATAAAGAGAGCGCTGAAGTATTAAGGTTAGGAAGATATTAGGACCAAAAGAAACTGCAATGTTATGCTTATTCTCCAGTAAAGCAGGTTTTGTTCTCTTGCAAAAAATACCTGTGTCTGTACTAGCTATATACAAAATGGAAGAAGACTGAACAAAGTTTGACATGGAACTGATCCCTGGGTACTTTCTCTCCCAGTAATGTCTTCTAGCTTAGAAGGCATAGCTAATTACTGATTCAACACAAGCAAAAAACAAAAACCATTTCTTCTTCCACCTCCTAATGAGATTACCTACCAATACCCTCAGCACCACTGTCAGAACATGATCTTTATACCTTTCAGAAGAAAGCTATCCTGAGGTGATGAAAAAAGCTGGTATCAATTCAACAGATGCGTGCAGTGAAGCCAAGGGTGGTTTGGAACAATTAACAGAGCAATGCAAAACAGCTGAGCAACTTTTAGAAAAAACATAGTAGTAACAGCTTCCATACCTGGCCTCACCAGTCTGAGATTCCATCTGGTTAACCCAGGACTTGTAAATATCCACTGGATCAGTTTTGGTATTGAGTGATTTGTTGTCAATTATTTCCTTCACAACTGGTGCCAGGATCTGCCTCAGGGCGTTCTGACCACGGGCACCACGGCTGAAGCTTACAGTCATTTTAATCACAGTGGGATTCCCAGTCACAATTTCATGTATTTGGTCGGCTTTTGATCTGAAGGAAGAATTAATATGAAGCACGAGGTACACAGAAGTCATCATTAGTCACGCTTCTCAGCATCACTCTTGGGAAAGAGATAATGGATTTGTAATAAAATCTCAATACAGCAGTAACATACAACGCTATATAAAAATAATATAGGAACATTTCTCAAGGAGGCAAGGAACATTATGGCCTCCATTTGGGAAATGCAGCACAATTTGCCAGTAGACATCTCAATGACAATGAATGTAGATCCAGTTGTACATTCTGTTTGAGAGTACAATTAAAAAATACAAAGGAAGCAAAGAGTGTTTTACACAGCCAGAAGAACTGTTTTCTGTCAGTATTTAAAATAAGCAAGTAAGCAATCAGCAACAAAAGCCATTTGTAGCATACAGCTATGGGAAATCCAGCAGCAGAGAATAAAGCATGTACATTTTCCTGAACTACTACGCCAAGAAAAAAGTTAATAAATCTCTTGTAGACATAATCTGTTTGAGAGCACATACTATTTTCATACTTAAAAAGCATTAAAAAATGCATAATCTCCTCCAACATTATGTGTATTTGGTCTTTAGAGCAAGCTGTGCAGCTCTGTACCATATAGAACATTAGTCACAAACACCAAGCTCCTAAGGTCCAGTCAGCTGAAATATGCCTACAGACAGCCAGAATCTTTAAGTCAGACTACCAGTAAAAAAGCCAAACCATAAAGTATCTGATTTTCAGCCTCATCAGTTTTTGAAAATCCAGTGCCTGTCATGTTAGCTCCATCTCTGGCCTGTAAAGCCTGAGTTTGCAGTCTGCTTCAAGTTTCTGCAACCAGACATTAGAGAATTAAGATTGGACTGAATTTCAGGAAGGTGTTGCATTAGGTCAAAAATAGTGCCCTGTTGAGTGGTAAAGTATGGACTAAAGTAAAAAGGCTTTATTCGCAGAATCACAGAGTTGTAGGGGGTGGAAGGGACCTCTAGAGATCATCGAGTCCAACCCCCCTGCAAAGCAGGCTTTTTTATTCCTAATGAACAAATTTAGTTCCTCCTTTCCAAATTACAGAAAGGACTAACATGAAACAGGACGAGCAGAACGCAGGGACAGTTTAGCATTATCTGCAAGTTAGCATGGGACATCACACAAGAACTGCTTCAATCCTAGAAACTGCCAAAACTGATGCAAGAGCAGGGCTGTGTCACATACTACAACATACTTGATCTCCTCCCGCAATGCTGTTTGGAAAAGCCACAACAACAGATATTCCTCTCTGTGACTGGATGCATAGCTATACAGCGTGAAGATGACTAAATTCATGAACTTTGTGGATTTGTTTTGAAGCATCTGAAAAATCAGCTTGGCCAAGTATGTCGGGTTAGTCTAAAACAAGAAGAAAAACTACTTAGTGCACGTGCCCACAAAGGCCAGCGCCACAAAGAACAATGCCTCAACACCACAGCGCATAAGTAAAGACTGTGCCAATACATATAAGCGTCTATGACAAGACTAGTGGTCTAGGAGCAGCACGAGAAGCTGCATACCTGAATTAAGTAGAAAAGATGCCGATAGGCTTCCAGCTTTTCCCTCTTCTCTTTGCTCAAAGCTTTCAAACCTCCCTTGTGCTTATTCAGCATCATCATGTCAGAGAGCTGTTCCTCGTTCTTCTTCATAAGCTTTTTGCTATGAGAAACAATGTCCTGGAAAGAACAGACAGGGGCAGATTCCACATTTAAATAACACGTAGTGTTGGAAGAAACTGCACCTGAGAGCATGCTTTGTTGCACATGGAAAAGTCAGAGTCAACTGATGCTTGTAGCATCTTCAGGATGCTACAAGCTCTGATAGTAATCAGGGACAAAACAGAGAAATCACTGCTATAACAGATAATGTTTCAACTAGCAGGTCAAGCAAAGAGGACTGTCCCACCCTGTACTGCACTGTTGTCGCCACATCTTGAGTACTGTGTACAGTTTGGGGCACCACAGTACGAAAAGGACATAAAACTACTAGAAAATGTCCAAAGGATGGCTACAAAGATGGTGTAGGGCCTGGAGGAGAAAACATATGAGGAGTGGCTGAAGTCCTCAGTCCAGAGAAGACACTGAGTGGAGACCTCATGGTGGTCTATGGCTTCCTGATGAGGGGGAGCAGAGGAGCAGGCACTGATCTCTCTCTGGCGACCAATGACAGAACCCAAGGGAAGGGCCTGGAGATGTGACAGGGGAGGTTCGAGCTGGATTTCTTTATCAAGAGGGTGGCTGGGCACTGGAATGGCCTCCCCAGGGCAGTGGTCATGGCAATGAGCTTGCCAGAGTTCAAGAAGCATCCAGACAGTGCTCCCAGACATACAGTCTATAATTTTTCAGTGGTGCTGTGTGGAGCCAGGAGTTGGACTCAGTGATCCTTGTGGGTCCCTTCCAACTTTGGATATTCTGTGATTCTATGCAACTTGTTATCTACATCAAGCTATGGAGATATACTTCAAGAACATTATGAAGACACATTAAAAGCCTTCTTTTTACATATTACTGAAAGTGATAGCTGGTAGTGGACCAAGACTACCATTAGAATTTTTTCTTTTCTGTATTCTGTTTTTTAAATGCACACAATTTCACCTGTTTTGTGAAACTGGACCATTGGATTATCTGTTTTCTTAACTGCGGCTTTCAAGGACATAGTGAAATGTTCCTATGTCATTCTGACTTGTCCTTATTCTTCTACACCAGTTGTCATCTTACGTAAATGATCTGTTTAGTAAAAAATCAATTCTTAGTAAATTTTAAATATTTATATATCTACTTTTGTTCTCAAATGCATGCAATCAAATCGGCTTTTAAGATAACTTGATAGATAAACAGAAGTGTAAGATAGATTGCAGGCAGAACTCCAGTTTTGACGCAGAAACACATCAGTAAGATAGGAAGCAAGAACTAGGTATTGTCCAATTTATTCTTTGTTTCTCTATTTTTTTGACAGAAAACTTGAAATTAAAAATTTAAAACGTGTTCAAGTAGTAGCAATGAGAGTTGCACAGCGCACTTAATAAAATGCACTTAAAATGTCAGTCCATTCTTCCTCTTTGCTCATTCAGCAGTGTGATGTTTTTTTGTTCTTACTGTTCTCTATCCTACTTTATTAGTGATTTCACAGCCTAACACACATAAATACCTAATTGTAGGCTTTCTACTAAAGGATCTAACATTAACTATTTTTTGCTTCCATGACTGCTAGCATGCCAGATCTTTCACCTTAAGTTTCCACATCACCAGCAACTAGATGAAATTTGTTTAATTTGAACTGTTATGCAGTTCCTTTAGAGAATCACAGATCCACAAAATCGTAGGGGTTGGAAGGAACCTCTGGAGATCACGTAGTCCAAACCCTCCACTAAAAGCGGGCTCGCTAAAGTAGGTTGCAAAGGAAAGCATTCAGGCGTGATCAGAATATCCCTTCACACTGATGTCTAGGTCATAACAGCATGTCTTCTCTCAGCATCTCTTGCATTTCCCTCTCAGTATTATCATAGCCCTTAGAATGCCCTTCTTTCTTTCTTTTTTTGTCCTTAGATTGCCATCTTTCCATTATCTAGGCAGACCATGGTACAGACTGCTTGCTTCCTCCTACAGTGTGTACATATAGAGTAGGTACACCTTTATATACACTTCTCTCCCTGCAGGTGCTGGGGGAAAGTAGGAAAAGGAAAAATCTTTCTCACAAAAACACATACACACTAAGACTGACACTACTTGATCGCCAGAAGAATTAACAAAAACAGATGATAACTTTTGACCTAGGAAAGGGCTCAGAAGATAAGCAGTAATTGTCCTTGATCAGTTAGCCAACACCGGCAGAAAAAGACTACTGCGTGAAACAGCATGTTACAGCTCCTCATCAGAAAGCATTTCTGAATTTGAAATCACCGGGACAGCGGAAGAGTACCTGTTGGGATGGCTTGAGGAATTCCTCAGACACTAGATAAAAAGTATCCACGCATAAGGGCACGTATGAAACAGCAGCAGGTGGAAGAATTAAGAAGTTTCCTATACAAACAGTTTATGTCATTGTAAGATTTTCTGCATTTTATGGTTGCTGGTTTGGGTTTTTTTGTTGTCTCTATTGTTTTACGGGGTATGGGAGTGTTATAAGAAACCGAGGGTTGGACTACATGAAATTCCAGGATTCTACTGTGATCTCTGACAAATAGAAGACTGCAAAACTAGTGTTCTGGTGCACGCGTGCACATTGTGTGCATTTGTGTGGCTTCAATTCATCTAATTGTGTGACCCAAACAGGAAACCCATGTCTATTTGGAGATCCAGGAATCAAGTTAATTGAGATTTCAGGCTCCGACATTAAAATTTAGCCCTCTCCAGATCATAGCCTTTTCAGGTGAACTCGGCTGCAGGACAAGCAGTGGCAAAGGGCAACTATCTCAGTCTATACGGATCAATCAACAGCTTTTAGTATTGGCATGCACCTGGTTTTAGCACACCTTATGATCTAGGATCAGACTAGAACTAATCAAGCAAAACTTACTTTCATGTTCTTCATGCACAACTAAGTTCACACAATCCACACGACTGGATATCATTCCACGTGTTAAATTAATTTACTTCTGCACGCATTTGAGCTTTCAGCTTCATCAGATCATCAATATATCTGTCAAAGAAAAATCAAAACCAGTAAGTACCATGTTATGAAAAACTGGCCAGGGAACACACAAGACAGCAACAAAAACTAAACGTAAAATGGAAGAAGTAACACAAGGGTTGAAACTGAAATAAATGTGAAAAGAGGGAATAGGAAAAAGACAAAAGTCTGTGAGCAAGATGGTAGGCTCCAGTGTGAAACAACCAAGAAAAGCATTAAAACACCAACAAGAGTTCCAGGCAGAAAACACGGTGGATGAGCTGGCCTAGTGTAACTGACAACCGAGTAGTACCAGAACATAGCTTTATTGGGAAACCTTGATAAAGGTCCAGGAGACAGTACATAAATCAGATTAGTAAGAAATTGTAAATGCAAAGACAAGATGCAAGAGCCAAGAGAGAGAATAAATGAATATTGCAGTAAGTAGTGAAAGAACCTGAAGTGCAAGGGGAAAAAAAAAAAAACAAGAAAAACCCCCAAACTATCATGAATATAAGTAGTATCAAAGAGAGACACGAATCTTTGAAGCACTCGCCTTTGAGATCTCGTCCTCAATGTTGGTCAGTCCTGTGACAGGACTGCTCACTGTTTCCACACTGTACTCACATCCCCTGAATCCAAAGCCCTATTAATCAGGGCTACTGAAGAGAGCATCTCTACAGCAACAGATAATTCTAGATGGGTGAGGTTACCCTGCACACAAAGAGGAACACAGATCAATTATACTTGCTCTTCACAAACTATTGCGAGAACACCAAGAGATTAATATAGAATCTTACAGTGCCAAGTAGCTCAAGATTTAAGGATTAACTATTGCATCAGAACCGACTAAGCATCAATGCAGTTCTACAAACACTTAAGACAGGCACATTTAATGAAACAGACAAGGTAGACCTGGTGATCCATATCCATTTACAGAAATAAGAGAGGAAGTATTACTTACATCATGGCTTTGTTGCTGCAAGGTGGCCAGCTCCTTTTGATAAAGATCTGCAGCAAATGCATGAACCTCTGGTAACTGGGCCTCTGGACTCATCATTTCTGCCATAGTCTTCTCAGCATTACCCATTCTAATTGCAGCATTAATTCTGGTCACTGTTGCCAGCCCTAGAAGTTCAAAGATGCAGCACATCAAAGAGGCAGCATGAGAATGAGGAAGGCAGATAGCTGGGTCCCCAGCAATGTGAGCACTTTTACTGTACTCAATAATCAGATCCCAAATAGGGGAAAAAAAAAAAAAAAAAAAAAAGGCAGGCAATGACCGAAGCTTTCCAGTCAGTATCTCCCCAGCCAGTCTTCCATTACTGTAAACAACGAGACTCCGTAATGCCTTCTTTAAAATAAGACTGGTTTTTAAACCAGTTTACCTTTTTGCCTAATTATCAGAGGACTGTCTCACCAACTCAGTCACCTGACAATAAGAAGCCTCAAAATTGCCAATGTTTTTCATAGGTAATTCATAACAATTTTTCCTTCCTCTATTACTGGTCGAGGCAGTACCAGACACTCTACAGTGGATGCACTTTGGCTAACTTTAAAATAGCACAAATATGGAAATACACGTCAAGCTCTGTGTGGAACCAGTAAGGTACTTTGAAGGCAGCCTCCTAGTTATTAGACTTCCACTATCTCCCTCTTGTAATTTAAACCCCCTGACAGCATATCCCTGTTAGCTTTCTTTCTATGTGTTATAAATTGAACTAATTGCTATTGTACAGCCAGAATTAAACACTGAAAGCTTCTGGAACTCCCTCCAGAAGAGAGCTTTGCATGGTATCAGAAGCAACTGATTAAAAAAGCCAGTCACTGTGATCTGTGTTTTATTTGCTACCTGATACTTAGAAACAGCTAGCCATAAAAAAAAAAAAAGAAAGAAACAGCTAAAAGTTCTGTAGCTCAAACAGGGAAACTAGTTTTAACACCTCATGGAGCAATCCAGGTCTCCTTCACAGATCCACAGAACAAAATCTAATACAAACTGCCTAGAAAAAGCATTATTTAAGGTGGACACAAGTTCCACATTGCTTAGTATTTCAACTGATGTGCTGTTATCTCAAGCAGTATTTTAACAGCTGGATAAAAGATACTAGAGCCAGTTGTCATGATTATTTTTAACGTTTTTAGTAGCCTCAGACTACTTAAAGAACACCCATAGTGATCTGAGATAGACCTGGTGTAACCTCATGTAAACACAAATATCATGCTTTCTCGCCTTTCTGATCACATCCACAGACACTTTGTCACTATCATTTTTGCCACTCCTTACTTTGCTGATACTGTTGTGCTGCCCAGTTAGCAGCATCCACTCCCACCTGTAAATCCTCCTTCTGCAGAAGACCTGCAATGCCAGCCTGAGAGAAAAAATCAGAGAGAGTGAAACCACATTGGCTCATTTGCTGTAAATAGCTCAGGAAAAGGAACAAACAAACGGAAACAGCCTTTCCTTAAAGCACTTTAATGCCACATAAAGCCTGCAAATAAAGAATGCCACATACATGCAGGAAACAAATTACTTAACAGACTCTCAGTTCCGATGCTAAAGGACTGTGTGGAAGTATTACACATACAGACTGATCTACAAATGCAAACATATACTGAAGGGATTCAAGGAAGAGAATGCATTCAATTAGTAGAAATGCTCAAAGAGGGTAGGGTAGATTTAGGTTGGATATAAGGAAAAAATCTTTTAAAGGGAGGGTGGTGAGGCACTGAAATAGGTTGCACAGAGATATGCTTGATACACACATGCACACATACACAGCAGCTGATGAGCTGACTGAGCTGCATTAAAGCCTGACAACAAAAAATGTAAAGAGCTTTGGTTGAAAGCTGCTGCCAATTAAGTCCTGAGGCCCAGAAACACTAAGGCAGAAACTTTCTTCAGCCCCAGAAAGGCCTACCTTAAGGAGTAAGACTGCTTAAAAATGAGAGAATCACAGAATAGTTAATGTTGGAATAATAGTTAATGTTGGAAGCAATCTCTAGAGATCACGAAGTCCAAACTCCCTGTTCAAAGCACTGTCAACTGCAGAAGGCTGCCCAGGACAGCAGAAAGTCATTAGGATCTGAATGGACAGGCCACACCTGAAGTACTTTGCTCAGTTTCAAGCTACTCAGCAGAGGAGAGACAGGAACAGGCTGCCCAAAGAAGCTGCAGGTGGCCCATCCCTGAAAGTGCCCAAGGCCAGGTTTGCTGGGCATTGAGCAGCCTGATCTGGCCCGTGGCAGGGGGGCTGGATTTGGGTGGGCTTCAAGGTTCCTCCCAACCCAACCACTCCGTGATTCTGTGATTACTTGATACCTGACACTTGTCAGCTCTGGCTATTTAAGACTAGTACTATCAGTGAGATCAGCTGCTCAGTACCCAATGATTTAACTTCAGCAAAACATAAAAGTCTTGGAATGAACAGCTACTCTCTCCAGACATCAACAGAAATTCAAATCCAACACTTGCCTAGGACTTAATTTTAATTGCCAGGCCCTACTAGAGATTCAGCTCCCTAATTGTTCTCTAACAACTTTCCAACTACTTTTACTTCGAACTGTGGTTCAAAGGTCCTATGAGCGAATAGGTTCCTTCATCCACTTACTTTAACTACATAGCCTGAACATTTTGAAGCCTTTCTATACTCCCTACATTGCAACAGCAGTCTCTGCCTCCCCACATGTTTTCCAGCAGCCACTGTTGGGTCAAGTCACAGTATTTTATACTTGAAACAAACAAGTACATATGTATCCACCACAGTGTCCGAGATCTAGTTTGCTGTAACTGTACAACTAATTTGTCTGCATTTTTCTTGGATCTGAAGGCACACAATACCTTACTTCTCTACTTGGGTGTAGCTTTTCAAGAAAGAATTCATTAAAGAAATACCATAGAAATAACCATCTTTATAGCACCCTATTTTCCCCCATTAACATGCATGACATTGTAATTACTGAGACAATACTGTTTTTTAAGTCTACTATGTGAGTTTTACAAGTAGCATACATAAGCAACCTGCACCTAAATCCACTGAAGAGTTGGCTTGAAATGGAAAAACTAATGTCAGCCTTGATTAGGCACAGTGAAAGTAATATAGTGCTTATCTAATAGATAATTATAAAACACAAATATCCACATTGTCTGAGCACTGAAAAGAGTAAAATAAGAGGAAATACATGTCTATATTATACAGTTCTATACATATTTTAAAAATTTGGTCAAAGTATTGTAATTACATATACCTGTATGTATAAGCGTTATACCAGCCTTTCAAATGCAGAGATTAAAACTAAACACTGTTTATTGTATGCTATTTTATTCTATTAACGTTAAGTTTTTCCCATAGCGACACTAAACTTTTATGCAAGCATACTGCAAGCGAAGGACAACGATACAGTGAAAGGGAAATGAATAAAAACTGAAATCAGCAATCACAGTGATCCAGGCTTTTGCGTACCTCCTGTTTCTGCCGTCTATCACTCAAAAGCTGCTTGAAATACCAGTCACAGTTTTCTCGTAGCAATCCTCAGAGTCCCAGGGCTGGTGTTGCCAAAGCTTCAAACAGTGCTAACGCATCTCCTTGTTCCAAAGCTTGGTCCATCTTTGATATGGCTGGGCTGCACGCGCTAGCAACAGTAAAGCAGAATTTTCAGAGAAAGATTAAATGAACAAGTCCCATAACTTATATAACCTACTGATCAGAAATAAATACTCTTAGACCTGATGGGTGTGAAATTAGGCATGTGACCTGAATGGAGGGCTTCCAAAGCCAATTGTAAAGCAGTACTTCAAGGAGAGGCTGAAGGATAGATATAACTTGTGTTACTCAGTAGGATAGCAGAGTGGCATGTGAAGCTCCAGCAGCAACACAGACAATCCACCCTCTTAAAGAAGGGCAGCAGAAGTCAAAATAAATACAGCTTACAACTATGTAGCAGTAACATGTTCAAACAAACAAAAAACATAACAGAAGAGCTGCCTTCCATTTATGTTAGCACTCCAGAAGCTTTCTGCCTGATACAGAAAGCAAGGAGGAGCAGAGGTATCATTTTTAATAGTTCTGATTAAAGGCCTAGTTATTTTAGCATGACACCTACTGTTCACTTTACTGATGTCTCCCTGAATCTCAGCTTGAGTCAGAAGTTCTTCATACACATTTCTCTCTCTCCCTCTGAATTTTCTGAAGAAATCTGAAGATAAAATAAAAACTCAGTCTCCTTTGTCTTCACAAAGACATTTTATGATCCCGTCATGGAAAAAGTCAGTGAGTACAGCTGTCTATATAGAGCTGTGAACAAGGGAGTTCACCCATCTGTGACCTACCCATGCAAAAAATCCTAGAAGTACACAAACTCTCCAATACAAATAGTACAGTGTTATGGTTTTGTGATTTTTTTTGTTGTCGGTATTCCACATCATTACATCATGTAAGGTACGGGCAGTTAAAGGGTTAATTCCCCAGTTACTGTAAACTGCCTTTTTTGGTGTGGCCCTCTGAGGGGGAGGGGAGGAGGTGCACTCCCCAGGGGTCTTTGCGGGAGAGGGGGTGGTGAAGCCACGTGGGAGACGCGGGGTCTGTTCTTCCCAGCCTGGCGGAGAAAGCACGTGGTCCTCCTGCATTTTACTGTGTAAGATTTTCAGCCTGTAAACCCTCTATCATAATTCTACTAGCCTCATTTTGATATATTTAGTAAAATTAGTTGTTCCTCCTCAGATCGGTGCCGCTGTTTTTTGTGTTAGATCCGTCTACGGGTCCCCCTCTTCCCAGGTTGCGGCTCCGCGGCTTCTCTGCCGCTTTAGCCGCCGGACCGCCCGGGGGCTGGCTCTTGTCGCCGGCGATTTTTTTTTTTTTTTTTTTTCTTTCCTTCCTCTCTTCTCGTTTTTTTTTTTCTTTTGGGCCTGTCCCCCCCTTGTCACGGACGCAGACCCTTAGACAATACCGTGACATACAGAAACAACGTATTCCAGTTTACAAGCTCTGTACGAACACACAGGAGAGCTCCAGAACACAGAAAGCAGAAGACATAAGGAGAATATTTGTTATACAGTGTTCTACAATTACCTGGAATCCTTCTGAAGGTTAGGTGGTTATTCTCACCATTTCATTGTTATAAAAATATTCCAATATTGTCTGAAAATAGGATAGCATTCGCAATGTATAAAGGATGTTATGAATGTTGCATGTACATACACAACCCATAATTCAGACAGGTCAGAGTAATGCAACTATTGCTGCCTGTCTTCTGCAATAGGCAAATAGATTACTGGGGCCAATATTAGAATATCAGCAGGAATAAATCTACCTAATAGTATACATACAGGACTGTAACGCAAACTCTGCATTCCCCTACAGTTTAAAACTACAACATAAAATTGCAATGCAAACAAATAGCTAGCTTAAAAGAAGAATTTATTTACCCTGTTTTTAGCATTCTCCATCTTATCTTTTTTTGCTCTGTAGAGAGTGTCTTGGTAAGTAGATTCCAAATGATCATCAAGATTTATTAGCATGGCATTAGGGTTCTTCACTGCCGCAAGTGTCAGCTGGAACCTGGTGGTCAATTGCCTCATTAATGGCAATGACAGCAGCATGTACTGAAAAAAGAAGTCACAGCCTGTTAGTTACTCACAAACATAACAGCCCTGTTAAATACTGAGAACTTGACTGAGAAGTGAAAAATTATCTGGAAGTTAACTGGAAAGCAAAACCTGCAGGGTTCTGTGCTCCTGACAAAAAACGGTGGCCCACTTCTCAGTAGTATCTTCCACCTAACCAAATCAGTGGGGTGGGCGCATGTGAACCCTCTTCCATCCTCCAAAAGGTCTGTATTTTCTTACAGCAAGGGACATTAAAACTGACACTTAGTATATAATACCTGAATAATCACATAAAATGAAACTCACACGCTGCTTCGTCCATAGAGAGTTCATTTGCTAGAATTCCTCCAATCTTGCTGAAGGGGGGCATCTGAATACCATACTTCTCCGGTTCAAGCCTCATATTACTGATTTCTTCCTCTGAAACATATATTAAAAAAAGTCCCATGCAGTCTGAAATACATTAGGAACCAGCTCCACAATATCAACTGTTGCTACAGGAAAGGCTGAAATAACTACGGTAAATAACAAATTACTGTTTCATTTATGCTTTGAGTATAACTCTGTAAAAGCAAGCAAAATAAACAGAAACTGCAGTCATTTTGTACACTTTCCTAAAATTTGTATTTATCCCAGAAACTCATACAGAAATATTCTGTGTTCTTTCTCATGAGAAAATATAACATACCTTAGAAAGCTAGAAACAGACTCCATTGTTCGGAGGTGCTTCAAAGATGGCTGCCAGCAGGTCAGGAAAATGTCCAAATAATGCTTTTTTTTTTTCCCCTCCAGAAAAGGGGATAGAAAATACAGAGACATGCTGTTGAGAAGCACTGAATAATCCGAAAGCAGTGTTGTAAGTTTAGACTTGTATAGGTATGATATAGTATTAGTAAATGGTTTGCAGGAAATAAAGGTTTTAAATCAGGTGCATGTCCTCAGACAGTAATCTCACTAACACAAAACATGTGATCAGGCACTTCTGCAACAATCAAGCAACTGAAACCCTGAGAAGGTACGTGTGTGGACATACACAGCTCTACTTTAAATTGTTAAAGGAAGCCAGAACTGCTTACCAAGTCCCAAAGTGAAACCCCTCCCAAGTGGGGTAGAGGTGATGTCAAATCATCTTACAACAGGAGTGAAAAATTAAGGGGCTGTTATTTGTGAAAATAATGGTAGTGAACTAATGACTGTTTAACAGCCTGGCTAAGAAGCACCCAAAACAAACCTTTCACTTTAACTTCTGGAACTCTTCACAGCCATTAATCTTTAATTTAATTTGCATTTAGGAAAACTACATTAACAATCCTCTCACTGATCTAGACAATATCTCCTACAGCTGAAATAAAGGCAGCACATATCAGTACAATTTTATTCATTTATTTTTACCTGTGAAGCCCACCTTTCCATATAAATCCTAAATTTGCAGGGCAAGACCCAATTAGAACAGGTACAGGCTACAGAAGAAAATAAGCGATGAGAACTAGTAACTTTTCCTCATGGTTAATTTTAAGATATCACAATTAAAGAGATAAAAACATTGAAGGAACTGTTCAAGCATACCAACCCACATAACAGCTCACAGCTACCAACAAGGTAAGAGCTGATCCTCCTCTCTCCTTCCCTCCTCAGCTGCACTTGACTCACTCGCCACTCCGAAGCCTTCACAGAATGGTTGAAGTTGGAAGGGACCTCTGGAGGTCATCTTGTCCAACCCCACTGCTTGAGCAATGCCACCTTCAGCCAGTTGTCCAGGACAGTGTCCAGATAGCTTTTGAACAGTTCCAAGGGAAAGGATCTCCTAGCCTCACCAGCAACCTATTCCACTGCTTGGTTACCCTCACAGTAAATACAGTGCATCCTGATGTTCTAAAGGAACCTCTTGTGCCTCATTACATCTTCCCTTGTCCCTGGAAACCACCGAATAAAACCTGGCTCAGTTTTCTCTACACATTCCCTTCAAATACTAATATACATTGATCAGATCTGATCCTTCTTTCCCCTGCAGGCCTTCTCTTCTCGAGGCTAAACTGCCCCAGCTCTCCAGCCTTTCCTCATATGACAGACGCTCCAGTCCCTGAATCATCTCAGTGGCCCTGCTGAACTCCTTCCAGGAGCTCTATGTCTCTCTTGCACTGTCAAAACAGCCTTCGTAAGCTGACATAACTTACTAAGTAGTCTAAATGTTAACACCATACGTGTCTAGTTCTGAGCTCCCCAGTTCAAAAAAGACAGGTGTAGCTATCAGAAGGACTAACGCAATGGAAATAGCGTTACAAAAAAGGTGGAAGGAAAATACAGCGCTCACCCAGATCAGAAGATTTTGGGCTCGCAGGGAAACGCTCCCACCAAGCAGGGATCTCCAGGAAGATAACCTTCCTCAGGGGCAGTCAGCCCTTAAGTGAGGCCTAAGAGGGATGGAGCCAGGCTCCAGCCCTTCTGGTCACACAGTGAATTGCCTCCACCTGTGCTCTCAGGGCTGGCTGGGTCTTTCCTCCAGGTGCTCAATCAGTGGTTCAGGCCATGACTCACCAGTTCCCATACAACAGGGATCTCCAAGAAGGAGTCCAGCAGAGGGCCACAAGGATGATTAAGGGCCTGAAGCATCTCCCCTGTGAGGAAAGGCTGGATGACCTGGGTCTGTTCAGCCCGGGGAAGAGAAGACTGAGAGGGAATCTGATTAATGTTTATAGGTATGCAAAGGGAGGTAGGACGCAAATGGATGAGGTCAGGCTCTTCTCCATGGCGTGTAGCAATAGGACAAGGAGTAACAGCCTAAAACTTGAACATAGGAAGTTCGGTACTAACATGCAGAACTTCTTTAAGGTAAGGCTGACGGAGCACTGGAACAGGTTGCCCAGAGAGGTGGCAGAGTCTCCTTCTATGAAGATAATCAAGATGGATCTGGTCACCAACCTGTGTGATCCATCGTAGGGTACCTGCTTTAGCAGGATGGTTGGACTCGATGATCTCTTGAGGTCCCTTCCAACCTCTGTGATTCTGTCCCTATCCACCTTTCAGTTAAGCCTTCTTTCCCTCACCTTTCAACTTTCCAGGCAGATTTCAGAAGGAACTAGAAATTTCTGCCTATCGTGCCTTACCTGAGCGCATGAATACAATAGATACAGTGTGACATATTCTTGTGATCCTAGATATTTGTAGTTTCTGGGTAGAACATCTGAAGGTAAAGCAAAATTAGCAGTCTAAATGATACCCACACTATATAATCAAGTGCTCTAACTGTGCTAAGACCAAATCTTCTGCAGTACACTAATGAAACAATCTACAAAAACAAATCTCTTCAAGCTTCTCCAACCTAGCACATTTCTCCTGCTTGAAGTGCCACTCTTTTTTTTTCCTTCCACCCAAACCAAGGCTCCCCTTTACCTGTTCTACAGACATGAGAGCATATTCTCTTTCCTTCATGTGCCCACACAACATAACAAAGTCCAATTATTTTCAAGCAACAGTGTTTATTGAACTCCTGTGAGCTACTGGGCCATTCCGTTAGTAGAGCCAGTAATTTATATTTAAGCCATACCAGGAACATATTTCAAACTAATGTAAAAATTTCATAGGCAAATCTGAAGAAATGGAGAATGTACTGTTTTCTGTTCCACTGCTTCTTTTAATATAGATTTCTGAAAAACTGCCCCAATCTAACTGCTGCTCAGATACTGATCAGTAGAATGCAGGGTAATAACAGTGTGGTGTAGACGACATGCAAGATTTATGATATTAAGATTATGGCACAGAAGAAGCAATTGTTATGCACCTAATCATTCTCACTCACAGCAGAATGAAATATTTCAGCAATTTTTTTGATAGAATTTCTATAGAGATGCAAATCTAGAGAATGAAAAACTAATTACTTGAACTCTGCTGATTTTAACGCAACAGCAAATGCTCCCACAGAAAGTAAAGGGTTTTTTTCTTTTTTTGAGATTATATATTTATCCACACATACAACACATAAATTACCTTGGGGAGACCAATCTCAGCCATGGCGTTCAACCACTGAATTACATTATCAGTTCGCCAGAAGCGAAGACCAGTTGCCTGAAATAAAAATTGGCAAAAACATGAGGAGGGCATACAAAATACCAGAGATGACAATACATATAGTGAAAAAACTGCACTTTTACAGAAAAGAAGATGTCAGAACTCTTATATATACAATTACAATCACAGAATTGTATGGGTTGGAAGGGACCTCTAGAGATCAAGTCCTACCCGCTGCAAAGCAGACTCCCTACAGCATTCAGTAGCACATCTTCAAGTAAAAAGGTGGCAATTCAGCAAGACTACCACTTGACATCACCATGAAAATGCAGATACCAGGTTGCAATGTATGATGCTAGTACATCTGTCAGAGTATACAAAACAATCCTTGCATTCTTCAAGTGTGCGTGTAATACCCCATGTGGAAAACTTTTCTCTGTTTCAGCACCTCGGTTCCAGAAAGACACAGAGCTGAGAGAAGCCAGAACAATCCAAGAAGAAGAACTACTGATCTACTGAATAGGATCTACAAAGAAATACAGAAGTACTGGGTCTTCGGTTTAAGAGAAAAAAAGCAAGGTTACAATTAAAATTTGCGAGGGCTGCAGCTAAGAGGAAGCTCTATTCTTCATGTCCACCAGCAATTAGTAAGGCAGTATTACACCAAGACAAACACAAGGTAGGTAAAGGGGAACCTTTCCAGTGCTGGGAATATCATAGTACCAGAGCTGAGGAGTTCCTGTCACAAAAAAATATTTTAAGAGCCTGTTAGAGAAGCATAACAAGAACTTGTACTGGGCACAGATGTTTTTTCCTCCTTCAGGCAGAAAAACAGAATAGACAGTCTGGAGGACCACCAAGTAGAGGTTTTTGGTTCCTCTTTGCTTCGTCTGGATGACAACAGTATTCATAGGCTACATTCTGGCATCATCTTTCGTCCATTTCCTCTGCTGTTAATTTCCCAATATCCAAGACAGCTGCACATAGTCAAACACTCTCAGACAGTTGAAGACTGAACATCAAAAATCATATCCAACCTTCCCCACAGGAACTCACCGCAGGTGTTGTCTGAAACAGAAAAACAAAGGAACAAACGCACCTGTTCTTTGCAAGTAACAGAAGAGATGTGTGGTATCCTTATCCTTCCTCCCTTATTGCATAAGTTTGCCACCTTCCCTCGCAGGTTTCTCTATTTGACTCAGATTCAACTTTTCCCCATCTTCCAGTTTCTCTGAAACCACCCTTTACTTTCTCACTTTCTTCTAGCTTTGCCTTTCTCTTCTTCAGAAGCACATCAGTGACTACATCTCTCTCCACCTACCTACTGATTTCGGTAGTCAAACATTAAAGCTCCCAGGATTATGAGCCCAAATATTTCAGATTTCTATGTGTTCAAACACTCAGTGATACAACTGTCCTTTCCACCCTTACTGCTAAACACCTCATCCATGTTCTCATGTTTAAAAAGTCACTGTTTGGGTTTTTTTTTTTTAGGTTTTATGGACCAACGTTGACAAATAGGAAACTTCCTGTACCATCATTACTCAAAGGCCAGCTTACACCTAAAATACTTTCACCAAACAAAAACAATGGATGAGGTATCAACTACAGCACTTGGGATCAAGCAAGGCCTCCGTAAGAACTGCAAGGATATCTCAGAAGTATCTTTCCAGTTCCACCTTTCCAAAGTTACAAGAGCTAAAAGCTGCCACAAGGTAACATCTACCAGCAGGGAGCTTCCCACCATTACGAGGTGGGCTGCACACACACCCCTTTCTCCAGACCCCACCCGCTGCCGCCCGCACCGCACTGACCAGCGGTCCTTTACGCCATCTCCCATCCGCCTCACAGCGTTTTCTTCATCTTTGCTCATTTTTGACATGACTTTCTGGCACGAGCGACCACGTGCCACAGAAACATCGAGTCGAAGCCTCCCTCTTCAAAGCATATTTCCGAGGAGACGAAGGCGCTCAATCTAAACGCATCCGATCGTTTCGGCTGGTAGGGGCCGAAACAGCAGGGAGGCATAAAGAACGGTCCGCCGCCACTCCCCTCTCCATCCTCTAGCGGTGCCCCCGCCCGGCCGCGCTCCCCTCCGAGCGGCGGGCATCTTGGGAGAGGCGCGCAGCCCGCCCGTGGGAGACGAGAGCAACCCCCGCGCGGAGAAGCGGAGGATGCCCCCCGCGCTGCCCGTCTGCCGCCCGTGGAAAAACCATACGGCTCGGGCGAGCTCGCGCGACCCACGGCACCCGCCTCGTGGGAGGCGCGCGGGCACGGCTGCTGAGGCTCCCCGCGCCCGCAGGCCGGAGCGGGGGCGAGACCGCCCCGGCCCCGCGCCGGAGCCTTCGCGCCCAGCACCGGCCCCGGGAAGGGACGGACCGCGCAGGCCGGGCTGGACGTCCCCGGTCAGGATCCCTCCTGGAGGCGGCGGCGCCCATTCCCGGAGCCGAACCCAGCCCCCCCGGTACTCACAGCCGTAGCGCGGCCGGAACGCACCCAGCCCGTCCACCTCCTCCGCCGCCACAGCTCTGCGCTGCTCCGGGGCCGGCCAGGAGCTGGGCGCGGCTGTTCCTCTTCCCGCAGTAGCGGGTGCGGTGGAGGAGGAGCCGTGCCACTCATTCCTTTACCGGTTCCATCTGCTGTGGTTCGGGTGGGAAGATGCCTCTGCCCGGCCCGGCCCCGCGGTACCGGCTGGCTCGGCCCGTACGTTTCGCTGGACAACAGCATCACCCTCCGACCATGTTCAGCCTTTACTATGCATCCAAACCATAAGAACGTTCAAATTTCTACAGCTAACACACAGTGCAACACCAGCTCTCCATTATTGAAAGAGGAAAGCTGGGATAAAGCAAAGTCGTATGAAAAGAAGTTTTTAAGAATATATAGTCTCAACATCAGAGTGTTGAAAGATGGAAGCATATCACCATTGCAAAGACCAGCTTTACAAACCAGCTGGAAAGATCTCGGTGGATCTTGCAAATGCAAGAGTCTGTGTGCATTTCTCCTTTAAAAATAGAATATAAAAGAACAAAAATAGGTACACACAAAAATGCAACAGTGTTCATCAGAACTACAGAATGATTTTCGCACGAGAAGAAACAAATTAAGGCTATACAGCTGACAAAAGAGGTAACCAGGAGAAAAAAAAAGGGGAGGGAGAAAATGAGACAGAACAAAATGATTTCTCCATTCCTTCTCATAAAATACAGAACAGGTAGTCAAAAATTTAACCAAACAAACCCAGTTTTAAACCAAACAGAAGGTTCAGTGGGGTTATTGGTGGTAGGTGGATGGTTGGACTGGATGATCTTGTAGGTCTTTTCCAACCTAGCTAATTCTATGATTCTATGATTCTATGAAATATAAATTTGAAGCCCAATAGAACGGACTCAAAAAGGAATTACTTAAATTCAGAAGTTGATCAAAGGCAATCGAATGCTCAGGAGGGTCCCGCTGCTGTGTGAGAAGGGATCCCACTCCTTGTTTGTATTCTCTGTCCCTCAGTATTCTCAGCTGACCAGTATCAGACACAGGGCCTTGGGCTAAAGAGGCCTGCGCTTTGATTCCGTTAACCTGGTTTTATGAAGCATGCACATAGCAACCCTGAAGAAAAACAATTTTTCCAATTAAGTCACGCAAAAAGAGAAAAATGAATATAAGCAATAGATTATTAATAAATGCTGCCAACAATTTTGGAAGATTTAACACCCAAAAACTCAAAGTCAAAACAAAAGTTTTTATTATAAACAGTTGTAGCTCTAATTATTAACACTTATTTGTTACTGTGCATGTGACTACTTTGCAGTTGTGTGATGAGAAGACATTTTTATCAATGTTTGTATATAGACTATAGCATGCAGAACTGATTTTGTTCCCCCTAAAAATTATGTAATATTGTTTGCACAGTCCTACCATCCTTCCTTAATAAAATCTCACATTTGCTCTCTTCTGTAAGGCCTATAATTTCACATAATTGCAGATTCTGGATGAACCTCTTTAAGGTTATATTTCAGTGGTTACTGCAATGGCTCCACTCAGTTAAGATTTCTGGTGCTCGTTACTGTCACCGCTGACTAATGTTTGTTAGGGTTTGTGTTCAGTCTATTGCTTCTCCTGTCTGTTTAAATGTGGAACCTGAACTCTGAAAGGCTTGCTTGTCACGTCGCCCAGGACATATTGTGAGGAATAAAGGAATGCCACTTTCTAACACCACAGTGGAGTTAGAGAGTTTTCTTCCCAGATTTCGGATGACAGTACAGAGCGAGAAAAAAGGGATGCAGCAGCACAGAGGTGGAGGCTAATCAGGATAGGTAGTAGTACAGGGATAGTTACAGCAAAAAGAAACAGGGCAGGGCAGAGCAGAGGGATACAGAAAGAGCATGCAGTTGAGGGTGATGGAGCGAGGACCTCAAGTATTGCAAGCACCAACATCTGGAGGAACCATATATACTACCTTAAAGATAAGGAAGGAAAACGAAGTCAAACTGAAGATGGATGGATCCCATCAGGACATACCAGAGAAAGTCAAAAGTTCAGGATCGATGAAGACTACCAGCCTTCCTCCCTTGACCCCCCGACTACCACTGAAAAGACCCCCACAGGTGACTGCGCATGCTCTAAGGGGAAGAGTCTTACGTTCTCAGAGAGAACTGAGAGAAAGGCTGGGACAGACAGTGGGATGAACAGGCAAATAGAAAAAGAATGCCAAGGAGCTGACAAAGGGATCAGTGGGGCAGCATGGAAGAGAGGTGTGCAGCTCAGGGCAAAGAGAAGGGAGAAGGGAAAAAGCAGAGGTGGGATGCAGGACTGACGCAGAGGAAGAAAAGAAAAAAAATGGGACAGGGAGCAGGCTCCACCAGGACCACAGCCCCCCCATCAGGGGCAAACCCCTTACCCAGAGGGTAGTCCATCCCCATCAGCACCCTCACTGCTGCAGCAGGGGCTCCTCCAGCCCCAGCCCACAGCTACACTCCTTCAGGAACATAGGGCCACCACTTGACAGCACTGTCCCCTCCGCACACACAGACCCCAGTACAGAGCCTGTGCCCCTGGACACAGTGTGTAGTGGTTTCCCCCTGGTGGGTAGGCTAAGCACTACCATACTGCTCTCTCTTTCTCTCCTTGAAAAGACAGGGAGAGAAAATATGATGAAAAAAGTCTCAAAGACTGAGATAAGGACAGGAAAATCACTCACCAATTACACAGTCAAAACAGAGTCAGCATGGGGAGATAATATCGTTTATTGCCTACTAATAACAGACCAGAGTAGTAAGAACCAAAAGGAAACTAAAACCAATACCCCTCATTTACCTTTTCCTACTTCCTCCCTCCATGCTGCACATGGAAGTGGGGAACAGATGTTGCAATCAGTCCATAATTCTTGGTCTTTGCTAATCCTCCTTCTTCACTCTCTTTACCTACTCCTGTGTGGGGTTCCTCCTGTGGGCTGCCATCCTTCCCACAGACTGCAGTTCTTCAAGAACTGCTTCAAAATGGATCTGCACCACAGAACTCCAGCATGGATTTCCACACGGGGCAGCTCCCACCAAATCTCCTGCTCCAAGGGCTCCTCTCCAAGGGTTGATGTTCTAGCCCAAAGTCTGTTCCTGTGGAGGCTCTCCATTGGCTGCACCATGGTCCTCTCCACAGGCTTGCAGCATGGACATCTGCTCTGCTCTGCAGAGGGATGCCTGCTCCACCATGCATCTCTCCACACACTGCAAGGGACCTTCTGCTCTGCTGCCTGGGGCACCTCTTCCCCCTTCTTCTTCATCGTGTTGTTTCTACCCACATTTTCTCACTCCTCTTTCCCAGCTGCTGCTATGCAGCACTTCTTTCCTTTCTTCAGTGTATTCTCCCGGAGGCGTGACCAGCATCACTCATTGTTTCAGCCCTGGTCAGCAGCAGGTCCCTTTCAGAGCTGCCTGGAACCGGCTCTTATCTAGCATGGGGCAGCTTCTGAATTCCTTGTAAAGGCCACTCCTGCAGAACCCCCCTACCAAAACTTTGCTATGTAAGCTTGATACAAATGATAACTGCTCACCCAGTGCAAAAGGACTACAAACACAACCAAGAGTGCAAGCAAAAATGCAACCCTGTATTAACTCATGCACATAATCCCAGGAGGGACACTGCCCATACGCTCTCTCTTCTTCTGGGGCACTACAGCACTCAGACCTGGAGCAGCCTTCTTTCGTCCATCTCATGGAGAGCAGCTGCCTCCTGTAGCCATGCACTGCAGAGCAGAGGAGGAAGAAAAACTAAGGAAAAGGGTGTGTGTCAGGAGCAGAGAGAAAATAAATGGATAGCCAGTGGGTCAGAGGTAGAAAGCAAGAATCTGTGGTGAGTGAGCAGGACTGAGAATATTAAAGGGCAGGACAGTGAATCAAGGAAACTATAATTTTGTTAAATTAGGTCTCATAGCTTGCACAAACTTTAGGGAGGAACACAGAAACCATAGAGTTGTTGTTTTCAGTACGATGGAGGGTCCAGTGAAGATAAGTGGACTTGCTGTCTGCAACTCAGTGTGTGTGGGGGGGTCCCATGAAGATAAGGAGGCAGTGTTACTGTTGCAACACAGTGCAACCCCCTAAAGGTATTGCAATAGATGACTACCAGATGGGCCCAGAGACCCTCCACACATTCTAGGACATATGCTTAGAAGGGGGGACATCCAATTTATATGTAACCAATTTCTTGGAAATCTGATGAATATGTATATGCTGTGCCTATAAATATGTAGTTGCTGCTTTGCTCGGTGTGTGAGTTAGGAGGAGACATCCCCCTCGCACCTGGCACCGTAATAAACGTACCTGCTTTATAACCTTATGTGGGTTATAGAGTTTGATTCCGCATGTCAACAGGAACAGGGATCAGAACAAAGGGACAGGGAGGAGGCCAGCACTGGAGCAAAAACTGTGACAGGGAGCAGGACTGTAAGAGGGAGAAAGTTAAAAAAAGTAATACTGAAGAAGAAGGAGGAGAAGAGAAAGACAGGGTTACAGGGTTAGACCAGTCTTCCCACTGGTACCGAGGGAATAACAGCCATTCCCACTGGCCATCTTGTGCCCCCTATGGACAGTCCACTGATGGCAAGGCTTTGTCTTTCCTGCTTGCGGTCCATAGGAGTCTTGGACTGTTATTTGGTAGTGCATGCTGTCTTGGGTCAGAGGATGCCCGGCATCTCCTCACTTGAGGACTGGTCAGGAAGCAGGATTTTCCAATGGTCCTTCAGGAGCAGACTTCACCAACACTGGGTTTTTCCTCTTCCATTTTTATGGTGACGCTGGGGAGAAGGACAATGGATAGAAGGATGTCTGAGGAGGAATAAAAACACAAAGACTCCTGGGCCACCCCTTATTACAGCCAGTGGTAGTAATCCTGTAGGAGAAGGTAAGGAGCATGTAACAAGACACAGCCCTGACCAACAACAAGGATAGGAGGCCTACTTCCTCACAATCATCCATCTTTGCCCACATTGCAGCATTACCCACCCTGCAATGGAAGTCTTCGTCAGGGCCACAGGGCTACACTCTCTATTGCATCTCCACGGACAGGATGCTCAGGAACTGCTCCAGCATCAGCAATAACTTGGTGTGACACAGGGACTGCAGACAACATTGGCACAATGTCTGCAGATAGCCATGTACATTCTTTGGTATCTTAGGCTTCCAAAACTCTATTCCTTGCCTTCTCAATTCAAATCCTAAATTAACCCTGACTCTTATCTTTAATATGAATTCTTAACTAAACTTAACTCCCAATATAAAGCCTAACTTGAACCCTATTCCAACTCCTAATCCCAACACTTTTCCTAAATTTAACTTCCCTTCAATCTGTCTGAAGCCTTAACCCTTTACCTTAGGCCCAAAATATCCATCACTGCATTCATCCTCATCCATTTTTATCTCATTCTGGAACCTGCCTTGCATAGGGTACGGGAAATTGGTTTTCAAAAGACACTCATTTGCTTCACCACTTCCTTCCTACTGTCACTTCCTGTCCTGCTTCTAGAAAGGCACTTCATCCTAGATTACAAAAGTAAAGTAAGAAAGTATCAAATTGCTTAATGCTGTCCCAGGTGAAGTTATGGCTAAAGGCTAGGAACGTGCACCGATGGAAAAAAAAAAGCTGATCAGCAAGATCAACTGAAACAGCATAAATGCATGGAGGGAACTGAAGTGTTTCAAAGTTCAGTTGAGTGTTTGAAATGGTGGGTGATAAAGATAGCACCCAGGTAGAATAGGTATGACATTTGGAAAGGGAGAATACTATTTAAGACGTATTAAATGCATGGGAAAAAAAATGTCTGCAAATGACGCAGCACACATAAGACAGGAGGATATAGGCACAATGGCTGTCAGGGAGCAGCAAGAGGCAGCTGCTACCTAAGGACAGGCAGCCAGCTGCAAAACATGGCAGCACAACTGACAGGGAAGAGGCTCCTCAGCCAAGACCCAGCCTAGCAGCATCTGAACAAGGCAAGCAATGCAAACCTGGAGGCGGTAGTCATGTTCAGAGTCCAACTCATCAGAAAAGCACATGGTTATGAGGTACATCTAAAGTCAAACATCAAAGTCAGGCTACCTTACAGAAACAACAGGCCCCACAGCAAAGTATACTTATAGCCAAGTAGGTAACAGTCACACCAGCAATATAACTCGTACAGAAGCCAAATGACCAGGCCTGAGTTTATACTGAGCCCCTGGGCCTGAGGGCAGGATGTGGAGGTGGGAGCTGCATGTGAGGCTGGTGAGTCATGAAAACCTATTAGTACAATAAGGACAGTGACTAGTATGCTGTGCTGGGGGAAGGAAGACCAAAATAGCGGGTAATGATCAATCTCAAATTTTAGAAGGCATATAGCATAAGTCTCTGCTTACGAAGACAAAAAAAAAAAAAAAAAAAAAAAATTGTAGACATACATGAACCAGGTGTCTAAGCTTGCAGTCTGATCAGTGCAGTCTGGACAGCAAAATACCTTAACCTGAAATAGTTATGTTCAGCTGCTCAGCTGTGTCATGACATAAAATCTGGCTGCTCTGATTAGCTCTCCCTTGACTACGTCTTAAGTTTGAGCTGTCCCCCACCACAACTTTCATAACAGATTTACTCTAACTTCTACCTTCCAGCTCCTCTTGGAAAGAGCAACTACCTATGATCATCCTAATCTCTCTTTCTGTATTTAGCCACATTCTTTGCATTGTACTCACTAGTGGTTTTTTTTCCTCTGAGAAAAGTGAAAAAGTGACAGGAAACTAAATAGTGCATGTGCATTCCTCCCCTCAGATTCCTGGAAAAACAGCATGCTTCTGCTGCTCCAGGAGGAAAGGGATAAAAGGATGGGACTTGTTATCACCGCAAGACACGATTGCTGCTATTGGAACTTGCTTTTCCCTCCATTAGGAAGTGTGTAGATGTATTTTTTTCAAAATCGATTTTTTTCTCATCTGCTGAGATTTCCTAGATAACCTTCCAGATAGAACTTCTCTATTCCAGGTGGATTATCTTTATAGACATTTACGATTCTTTTTGCACAGGCTGTTTGCTTTCTTCTCAAATTAAGGTTACTACTTCTGCTTCCAGTTTCACTGAGCTGCTGATATAACTCTAGGCCTTCCTTTCCTCATCCACCTTTTTTCTTCTTTCTGCTCTCCACGCATTCCACTTCTTCATGTTGTTCTTTCTTGACAGTCTGTTGGGCTATGACACTTTAACTCTGAAACAAAACTTTCTTCATTGAGCTGGTGAACTGCAGCTTTTTCATCCTGTCAAGTATTCCTAATGTTTGTGTGGAGGAAGTCTGCTGGCTGTTGGCACGGCTTATTCCAGTCTCCTCTCAGCTTCCAAGCTCTAGATCCAGCTGCAAATTTTTGTTCACTGACTGTACCTAATAACAGTGGCAAAGTATACATCAAAGGACCAAGCACAGAAGCCAGATCTCTCCAGTATTAAGGGTTTCTCATTGTCACTTTGACACTTTGCAACTGGCAGCAGATCATCAAACTCCTACATATACATAAGACCCAAAGAGTAACAGTTCTCAGTGTTGCCAAGTCCAGTTAAAAGCCTGTGTTTGCATGCCCTCCTTATGTGTGCGTGTACACACAAGTCAGCAGAAATCTGAAAACTTGAGAACGTTAGAGCCTGTATCAGGAGCAGAAGGAAACCAATCAGACCAGGTTAGCCCTTTTAGCAGAACCTGAGATCATCGCCTCATGCATCATTTCTTCACCACGGACTGGTGTAAATGGCCCCACATTGCTCATTCGTCTCCAGCTCTCTGAGCAGCCTCACACAGAAAGTGATCTCTTCCTAGTCCTCAGATAAAGTTTTCTGTAAAGGAAATGTATGGAAAAAAAACTCCTACAACATTACTTTTACACAAAGGAAGTTTGTAAAGGAGTTTTCTTCGTTAAGAGGCATAAGGTAAGTGCAAGAGTTACAAAGAAACAAAGTATTTATTGTTAAAAGCTTTTCTACCACTCACTCATCATCATACAGTGAAGGTATGGTGGCTACAGAGTAGAGGGAGTCTCTCTTCCATCTCCCCTTATGCATATATTTGCTCACTCACAAACTCACAGCTGTGTTTTTTAAATGGAGTACTTTTCTTCAATGAGATTGGAAAAGGAGTTATCATACAGGATCTGGTAGAACAGGTACATCCTATTAAACAACAGAGCAGTTACAGAAAGGACACCTCTTTCTTCAGGAGCCTTTGTTTCCCCTTCATCTCTTCACACTGCCATTAAAAGGGTTCTCAACACAAACAGGAAAAAAAAAACCAACACCTCACTACTGTATTAGAAAAATGTGGAGTTGTAGCATATAATACCAATATTTTCACAAGTTTCAGCAGAATAAATTCTATACAGTGTGATATAAAAAGCTGTCAACTGAAGCCATGCATGCACTAGAACAACCAGTGCTGGTAAGCGGAACAGCTAAATCCCTGCTGTTCACAGGGGGAAAAGTTTTGACAATGTGTCTCCAAAGTCACATGCAGAACACAAGGCTGTGCCCTGCATGCCCATTTCCCAAACTACACACCCGTTGAGAATGGCACTCACACCTGACCTCTACATGTATACATATTCACATGCACACAAATTATACAAAACCACACCAGCTGTGCTATTTCCAGCAGTACTCTGCACATTATCCTGTGCTATGTCTTAATGGCACTTCAGTGGCACTCTGCTCCCATCTTTTTCTTTCTTTTTCAATTCTGGTATTCTTCTCTCTATCCTGGTATTTTTCTTCCACCATCAAACATTCGTTTTTCCTTTAGCTGTTATGCCAACATTCCAGCTTCGAGATATATTTCCCTTTTATTGCATTCCAGAAATTGTTTTAACTCTGTCCTAATTTTGTGCTATATTTTCTAACAATCTATATTATCACCTATAAATTAGCTACTTCTGCGCACAGATTTTACTTATTTGTTCAATTTATTTTTGCAGTGTGCACATATTTGTATTGTACTGTGGTAGAAACCAAAGACACCCCAAAAATTTTCTTGCCATTTTTTTTTCAGCCAAAAAATACCGTCATCTTGAGAAGAAGACGAATTTATTATTCAACATCTGCTGCAGTTACATGCCTGTTCAGTACCATGAACTTCCATTTTCACATGCCTAAGCTGCATTTGGTCCAGTTCCTCCCAGAATTGTTCCATTGCTTCTCCTCAAATACAACGTCTCATTTTCCAAACACCAAGCCCCTGGCTACGCTCCTGGGATGGATGACAAAGGCACAACGTGCTTCTGAGCCCAGGACAAAAGCGTCAAAATCTCAAGACGCATTTTAACCAAAAGGAAGACACCTGACAGCTACTCCTAAGACTCATCGTTGGTGAACAGTCTTCTTATGTGCAGCAGGAATATGGACAGCAGGACATAAGAATTTAGATTTTGGATTGCCATGTACAGTGGCTGAATCATGCACGAGCATGCACATGCACGCTCACACACACGCTTCAGAACAGCACTGCTATTGAACACAGCATCGACTTCCAGTGGTGCTGTTCTGGCTCCACTGGGCAGCAGCAACACATTACTTACATTAATTTGCTCTGAAAAACTCATCCAATTAATGAATTCTAAAGAAAGATTCCAAAAGTAGATTGGACTCAGTTATTTTGCCAGCTGTGGCATGTAACTGGAATTTCTCTAAAGAAATATTTGCCACTCAGATGGCAACGTCCGCAATACCGAGAGCCCCTGGCTGATGACATCTGTCCCAGCTTCACGCCCTTCTCGCATCCCCACTTATCTTTCTCTGCATTTATTATTCCTGGAGATCAAATGCATCCCCTGAATGTAGCTGCTCTGTTTACCACATACAGAAAAGATTTTATACACTGGACGGCATGCACACAACTGACACAGCAGCGTAACAAATATGGAAGCACAGTAGCAGATGATCCCCGCTGTTTTCCTTCATAATTTTTGCTTGTAGTGCAATTAGCACAGTCCTACAGCGAATAAGATTTAAAGTCATTAACTGCCTGGCAACCTCTCAGCCCCTAGCTAGACTCAGTTTAAGACTGCAGGATTTCAGGTTTTAGTGTAAAAAGGGGTTTTTAACTAAAATAAAATAAAATAAAATAAAATAAATCCGAACCAAGCCATTCCCAGGAAAAGGCCTTGGGCAAAGAGGTACAGCTGTGCTTTTTCTCACACCAATGTTGTTACATGACGGTACTGCCAACATATGACTGCAGTCAAGCGTGTATTTTCTGACACCTCTGAACACAGCGGACAGAGTGAAAGCTATGGCACTGGTAACATGTAAGCAGATGTACTCAGTGAAGCAGTGGGAGGGAAGACTTGTGTCTTCTGTGACTGGACAGAAGAAATTTTTATGTTCAAATATGAAAGAAAGTGGCAAAGACAGAAGAAGAGGACATTGCTACAGCAAAATTACGTACTTAGAAGAGCTGCCTCCATTCCTTACCACGTGTGAACTTTCATTCCAAGAAAGTGAAAGACAGGAGATGAAGAGGAGCAGCCTAGAAGAGGATTTTGAGTGCTACATCATCAGGACACAGTTATACTTTGGCAGTTGCTTTTTGGACTAGAAATCATGTTGGTTCATTAATGACAAACTAATCTATGCACTACGAAAAGCAGGACAGGGGGAAGGATTCAATGAAGATGCCTCTGCTTCCAAGTCAGTATGGTGTAATTCCCATTGAATTTTTCACATATTTGCAAAGAAGGTGGTTTCCAAGGGATATTTAAGGCTGATAGTGCTTCATAACAGCATCCTATGTAACCAGCACATAGAGTGAATGGGGGAACTGAATGATCCATGGGAAAAGGTAGTTTACCTGTGATTGAAGAAGAACAATCCAGGGACTCTGTTAAGACTGTGAAGTAAAGAGAAAACTGCCACATTACATGAAGTTAAGCCTCTTGGATTCTGAACCAACTTAGCAATTAGAGAACTTCTTTACAGTCTTGATCTCTAATGGCACATAGAGAAAGAAATGTTTAAGAAACCTCCTATTTTACCTATAGGCTTATTGTTAATATCTGCTGTGTTCAAGGCAGGTATCAGCAAAGCACCATTCAGTTATTTGCATTTTCTCAGATTGTCTCATTTCTTGCTTCAACTTCTGCTTTGCTAACCCACTGATACTTGAGAATGCTTAAGAGGCTTTCATTCTAGAAAAATTTTCTTCCTCTCAGTATAACACATAGATCATACTCATGTGATATATAAATCAGTTTGGCTTTCAGTGCAGGGGCAGGGGGAAGGGGGAGTGTTACAGTTTGCAGAATGTATGTCCTGAATACACTTTTTTCTTCCAGAGGAGCTTTTCATTCCAGGAATGAAAGTTCTCCTAGTTAGTTATTTTACATCGCATGATGGCTCCTCGCAATGGAATTAAAGTTGTATTCAGGAATATAAACCATTCCACAACTATCAGGACCATCTTGTCTAATTCCAGAGAAGTTACTATTTGAGACTCTTAGGTAACACAGGATGAGAACTACCTTTATTTCTCTAAATCTGTAGTCTTTTATAACACTCAACTCAACCTCCTCCATCAATACCACCCATGATTCTACGCATAACCCATAAGGATTTGCTGCACAGTGTCTGAACTTTCCACTAGAACTCAAGGATGCAAGTTGATGAATGAATCTTTAATCTTCTTTAGCACAGACACCTGTATAAAGCACAGCAATCTTCTGCTATCTATGGCCTGGAATGGTTTGAGACACCTCCCACGGGCGGTTTTTTCAAGGGTCACTCTAAAGCTGGTGTTCTGACTGGTTTGTTGATGGCACTTTCCCATCCAGTCAGGAAGCGGGTCCATGTGTAACAGTGAGCTAAGTAACACTGAGGAGTCCACTTGTTCTGTGGTCATGATGCCAACGTGATGTTTTGAGCAACACTTATGTGTTGCGCACTCCCAGAGACTGTTCCAGTTCCTGTCGGCGCTGCTGGATCTGAAAGAAAAAGAGAATCTGTACAGTTCGGCAGATTCAATGGTTCAGTGACAGGAAGATTCATTGATGAGCCATTAGTGTGGCTAACTCCTTCATACCTTGCAGTAGAAATATCTGCTCACTGCCTCTTGAGACCACGGCTCATGATAAAATTCAGCTCTGCGTTCTTCTTCTGGATTTCCAACTACATCAGTCATCACCTGTGACAAAAATAAAAATACTTTTCACTACAGCTACCCTACCACATAGAGAAATATTTAGATTTACCTGGAGTCAACATTTATCTACACTGCTACATTAAAAATATTCAGGACTGACCTCTAAGCCCAAGGCAAATGGAAAACGAACAGCATGAATGGCACGTGTGGTCACAGCCAATACATGACGATAACATGCAAATTGTGAACGGCTCCTAACCTCTGCTCCAGAGCTATGCTAAGGAGTAAGTCAGCTGCCCAAGCTAAGTGCTGCAGATCTCTAACACTTTTAACAGCAGGGAGAATGCTGAACAACTGTTCCATGTATGCAGCTACAGAAGCTCCACAACACCTCAGTTTGTAAGCTCTTCAAGCTGAAGGTATATTTGAACATTCTTTTAGATGTCTATCCCCCTTTTGAATATAAATAATAATCAGAATCTTAACAATAGATCATTGGAAGATTACTGATTAACAAAGTAGATATTTATATTTGAAAGACGATTAGTTCATTAAAATAATTTCATGGCCTTACTGATATAACTGGTTTTGAGGTGTCTGATTTAAAGATACAAAGTGTGAAACTTTGTGAGAAACTCTTGTTTTGCTGGCAAACAACTGAACTCCCTTACATTCTGTTTCTTGGAAATTTAAATGCTTAGCTCAAAGGCAGCTGATACTTAATCTGCTATTTCTTAAATAAGATTTAATTATAAAAAATAACAAAACACTCAAATTGTGTTATTGTGCTACAGAATCCTCCTAATAAGTTTCACATACCTTTAATCTTACTGAGTACACCAGCATGTCTCTGCACCTCCATCTTACTGGCTAATTACAAATTCACCTAGCCCCTATTCTGGAAGTGTAATACCACCTAACTCGTCTCTTCTGCACACTTCCTGCTCTGGGGCAGCAGCATTACACTAACTCTCTTCCACCAATTTTCTATCCTGGACGTTTTAGCCATACATGCTATACACATTTAACTCTAGTTCTTAAATTCTTGTTCCACCCTTCAAATCTTAGCTCACCTTAAGATCCCTACTTTGGGAACGGAGAAGGTCTTGGATGTATCCTTTGGGATCTTTGGAGAAACTCAGCATGAAATCACGTTGTATTTTTAGCTGATTTATGGATTCGATTGTTTCATGAATCTAAGAGAAAAAAATAAGCCAGATGTTACTTAATTCCTCGCATGCTTCCACAACCTTGAGGCCAGCCCCATTAGTATCTTTGTGGTTCTTGTAATGTGCGAAGGTGACAATTCTACACCAAAGACCCACGAAAGATCCCACTGAATTTTCCCTTCAAAGTAGAAGTTAACCCTCATCTTAAAATTACACCTTGGTTTCACGTGTATTTCTGCAATACAAGCATATTCTTCACTTCCTGCATTGAACTGCTGGGTGGCACGTATATGCAATACTGAAGAGCCAAGTCTTGCCCTAATGTCATGATTTCCTGTGTATGAGCAGTCTTTTCGCCAAGTCAGGGATTTTTCGGTTACGGTACTGTATGCTTTTTAAACATTGTCCAATGCAAGAAAGCAGTTATTTCTCTGGTTAATCATCATTATACCTTCAATAACCTGTTGTGATGCTCAAATTTTGTGGTAGTGATTGTCTAATCAAGTCCATGTTAAATACACTTACATAACAGCCATGACTTCTAGATTTTTTTCTTGCAAGAAAGCCTACTGATGTCATTATGGCTGCAAAAAGGAATGTGAACAATGAGAAACTGGGAGTATGGAAGTTTTATAAAAAAATGAGTCATATTCTCGAAATTATCATTAAATAAATGAACAATAACCAGCAGGGAAGAATGAAGACTCCAATGAAGAGTTAAGGACGTATAATTATCCTGGATAACAATATCAATTATGATGATAGTTAATGATTTATTAGCACATGCACAAACAAAAATTTTGTTACCCTGTTCCACTGAAATTCTAGCTTGAAACTGTAAATTTGTCTCTTTAATTTTCCTGTACAAATCTATTTTACCAAAACAGCTAATGTGGCCAGGCACAGAGGGAGGAACATATTTCTCCCCTGATATGGCTATGCCACCAAGTCCACTAGTGTAGGCACAAATGCATATTATGTTAACTGAAGAGAGCCGCTTTCAACTTTAAATATTCCTCATTTGGGAAATGAAGTAGCCACGCTAGAGAGAAATCTCCCATTGGCATGCAACAAGTTCCCTCCAGATGACTCTGTGGCAGCACAGCAACAAATGGCACAAACAGAAATACCGAAGCCAAGGCCTGCTTACCCAGAAGTGACTTCAGTAGCTACACTAATCACAGCTTGCACTCTGCTGTGGCAAATGCTCTATAAAAGGTAGTAGAGATGTCAAAAATGGGGAGCTGTGCTGGAAACAACAATCCTCTAGGCTGGGAACTAACTGTCTGAGCAGCTGCTCTGCTGAAAAGGATCTTTTACCAGAATCCATAGGACTGCTGGTATTCAAACCACCTTTAAAACAGTACCTAGGCAACAGTTGCACATAGTTAGAAATCGGCGGAAACTGGGCATGAGTATGTGACACAAATAATCTCTGTTCCATTATATCACACCTTCTCCTCCCTTGCTCTGAGACGTCACTTTTATTTATCTCTTATCAAGCCAAATCAGCCATTTACACAGGTAGCTGTTAGTCAGCCTTTGCTGGCTAACAGTCCTCTTGACGTGAATCCCTAACACAGCCTGTAGAGCTCACCACTGCTGTAAGTGTGCATCATTCTCATTTAATACACCAGGATACAATTCAGCCAAACTGTTCCAAGTGATTTTTCTGACATTCATCTTCTACTGTTGCTACCAGTGCAGTGAGCTGCTCTGCAATAGTGCATATACAGCCCACATCTGAAATATGGGATTCTCTTAGTTTTCCCACATAGAAATTTAGCAATGCTTCATGACATATCAATAAAAATTTATAGTCAAACAGCTTATGCAATTCTTGAATACATTAAAAAAGAGCAATGGTGAGCAGGAATTCGAGTTTATTTATCTCTGCAAACGTTATAGGAGACACTCATTCTGGAAAATTACCTAGGGCAGAACAACTATATCTGGACTTCTAAATATTTCTGCATTTATAAGTTCTCTCTACAGTCAAAAGAGATCATGACAATACAGTCACAGTAGAGACCACAAAATAATTCATCTCATCCTAAAGCACACATTTGCTGTCTGATCAGTTGCACCATGTGGACACAGTGTAAAAGAGATTTTATATTGCTTGATGACTAAATGTAATGCAGAGTATCTGTTTGCCCAGACATTCCCAACATTTTAGCTTCTTTTTCTTCTTCCTCCACAGTAAAAATGTAAGCACCCTGATCAGCTCACTTGGAAGTTGTGCCAGTGTTACCAGCCCGGCTGTTCCTGATGTCTCGCTCATCTCCGTTCATGCTCCACAGAAGACTGCTTCCTTCTCTTTCTCATCAGCATAAATCAAAAGCAAATTATTTTTCCTTCCCAATTTATTATCACCACGATTAAAACCTCAATTTATGGCTGTCCTAGAGGCTCTTGTAGCTCAAAACATGCCATCCATCATTTAAACTACAGTATTAATCTTTCTTTGCTCACTATACATGCTGCATTTCCCCACTTTCCTTGCATCTTACTCCACCTCTTATCTCCTTCCCATTCAGGCTTGTGTTTCTTACTCCACTATCTTATCAAGCCATCTTGTATCATCACCATAGTCTTGCACTCATCTTCTTTGCCTAATATTCACGTACAGGTAACAGGTTAGATTTTTATTTTCAATAGTCAATGGAGAGAAACACACACTTTCTTATTATCTCTCATGTGACCTACTTAGGTTCTGCTTTGGATAAGATTACTTCCATAGAGTCACAGAACGGTTTGGGTTGAAAGAGACCTTTAAGGTCATCTAGTCCCAACCCCCTGCTATAGGCAGAGACACGTCCTACTAGACCAGGTTGCTCAAAGCCCTATCCAGCCTGGCTTTGAATGCTTCCAGGGAGAGAGTATCCACAGCCTCTCTAGGAAACCTGTTGCAGTCCCTCACCACCCTCACAGTACAGAATTTCTTTCCAATATCTAGTCTAAATCCACCCTCTTTTAGTTTAAAGCCATTTCCCCTCATCCAGTTACTGCCCGCCCTTATAAAAAACTCCTCCCCCCTTTTCTTTAGGCCCCCTTCAAGTACTGGAAGACCACTATAAGGACCCTTCTCTTCTCCAGGCTGAAGAGCTCCAACTTTCTCAGTCTGTCCCCATAAGGTTGGTGCTCAAGCCCACTGATCACCTTCATGGCCCTCCTCTGGACCCGCTCCAACAGCTCCATGTCCTTCTGGTGTTGGGGGCCCCAGGCCTGGACACAGTACTCCAGGTGGGGTCTCACAAGAGCAGTGTAGAGGGGAACAATCACCTCTCTTGAACTACTGGTCACGCTTCTCTTGATGCAACCCAGAGTATGGTTGGCCTTCTGGGCTGCAAGTGCACACTGCTGGCTCATGGTGAGTCTTTCAACAACTGACACCCCCAAATACTTCTTCTTTCTTCCTTATTTCCCCAGTAACTTGCAAAGTGAACTGGAACAACAAGGTTGAATGCAGATTTCTGAACTTGGACTTCCACAAAGCACATTGATCCTGTTATCCTTCTGCTCTTAATCCTTCGTAATCCCAAGTCTCCCGAGTATCAAAGCTTTTCCACTACTTCCATAACTGAGCATAGGCAACTCTGGTGTCATCTTCAACTTTTTAGCACCTCTGATTCCCATATCCAAACAATGTCTGACTTTCACAGGTTCTTTTCCTTGTATTTCTGTATAAGACATAGAATCTTCTATCAGAAGATACAGGAGTTAACATATTTTAACTACAATCACATTTTTCTCTTAGGTCTTGCTAACTGTAATCTCACCTTGTTTATATCCAGTGGAATACTTAGGCTTATTACCAAGCACTTGACTTCCCTTAGTGGCTTCTGTTTCACATCATTAAAAATAAAAATAAAAAAAAATCTGTGAAGCCAGTCTTACTTGCCTACATGCTACGTTTTCAAAGATGTATCTTTCTGGTTTGTATTAGATGAAGAAGAAAGTAAGATCTGGAGGTAAAATATCAGGAAGTGATCTTAATGTGGTAATTAAGAATCCTCATTAGAAAAAGAGCATCCTGTGTGCTAAGGATGAACTCTAAGATCAGGCAAACTGCACACTTAAACAAATTTGATGAGCAGGCCTGACTATAGAGACATCTTGAACACAAAATACTCTGCTAAACGAAAGTTTAAAATATGAAAAACTGAAGCTCTGTCTTAGAGTATACAGAACACCCATCTAGATGAGAGAAATGATTCCTACTGTCTCTAACAGCTAGGAATAGTGCACTTAATGGAGCAACCCTACAACAGTATAAACAAATCCTGAACACCAGAGCATGGGGACCGAGAGCAGTTGCTGCCTATGGGTTATGGGACATATTATGAGATGTAGGGGAAGAGCATCTTGTAATTGCACAGAACATGACATGGCATGTTTAGGGAACAAATCAAAGGTGTGGAAAGGGATGGATCTATGCCATATAGGGAAGAACAACAGTAGAAAAATAGATAAAGGGACTCCTGTGTAAATGATTTGCTCATTGCTAAGCTTATCCAGCTGTCTCCTAAGCCTGATCAGAGCTGTTTGTCCTACCATGTTATCAGATTCCATTTTTAACTCTTACTGAGTGAGGAAGTCTTTATTCTGTTTGCACGGGGGGGGACCTATGTGCCAGCAACTCCAGCAAAAACACAGAATCATAGAATGACTTATGTTGGAGAGGACCTTAAAGATCATCCAGTTACAATCCCACTGCCATCGACAGGGTTGTCAACCACCAGCTCAGGCTGCCCGGGGCCCCATCCAACCTAGCCTTGTATGCCTCCAGAGATGGAGCATCCACAAACCTCTCTGGGCAATTTGTTCTAGCACCTCACCACCCTCTGAGTAAAACATGGTTTGTTAGGCCTGGGTGCCAATACTTGATACAGTGCAGGAGTGCAACTGTATGAGAGCGGGCAAAGATCTAGCAGGACTAGTCAGCAAGTAGGTAAAATGATCTGGGAGCCATGGGGCTCTAAGGGTGTCTCTAAGGGTGAGGGACCAGAGGGGAGGTTTTGGAGATGCTAGGGGTGAGATCCACTTGTGTGTGTGCATGCACCACTAAGGGTCAGACCACAGCAAGGTAGCAACTGAGGAACCAGGAAAGTCCCAGCCAGCCGCGTACGTGTGTACGCGTGCGCATGTGTTGGTGTTTGTGTATGTCTCTGCCTCTGTGTGAATGTGTACACTTGTGTGTGTGTGTGAGGCTACCTATACCATCATTTGGAGTGGGGCTGCAGCCTTGGGGGCTTGTATGGCAAGGTGTCAGCAAAAGGGGAGACTTGGATCAAGAGACAGATAGTAGGAAGACAGCGTCCAAGCCCAGCTGTCAGTAGGACATATCTAAAAATTCACACTAGCTGACTTCCATTCTGCTCACCCAGAGAGGGATTGTGATGAGATCATTTGTGATCTTTGTGTTCATAAAAGAGCTCTGAGTAAATGCCTCTGTTGATCTGTGCTGCTGGCCATGTACGTAACACAGAAGCATTAATGTTAGAAGAGACCTCTGAGATTCCCAAGTACAACCCCAACTCATCCCCACCACGTCCACTAACCATGTCCCCAAGTGTCATGTCTCCACGGTTCTTGAACACTTTCAAGGACAGTGACTCCACCACTTCCCTGGGCAGCCTGTTCCAATGCCTGACCGCTCTTTTAGAGAATAAATTTTTCCAACCCTAATCGGCCATCACCTCTCGTCTTATCGCTATTAGCTGGGAGCAGAGGCCTATCCCTACCTCACTCCAACCGCCTTTCAACAGTTGGAGAGAACAATGAGGTCTCCCCCGACCTCAGCCACTCCCCGTAAGATCTGTATTCCAGACCCTTCACCAGCTTTGTTGCCCTTCTCTGTATAGAAGTGATTGCTAACCCGCTCTCTATCATCTTTGAATTTGTCTTGGCAAATGGGAGAAGTGCCTGAAGACTGGAGGATAGCCAATGTCACTCCAGCCTTCAAAGAGGGCAAGAAGGAGCATCCAGGAAACTACAGGCCAGTCAGCCTCACCCCTGTACCAGGAAAGGTGATGGAACAACCTGTTCTGGATGCAAGCAACTGGAAAAGAAGAAGGTTATCAGGAGTAGTCAATGTGGATTCACCAAGGAGAAATCATGCTTGACCAACCTGATAGCTTTCTATGATCTCATCACTGGCTGGGTAGATGTGGGGAGAGCAATGGATGTTGTTTACTTTGACTTCAGCAAGGTGTTTGACAGCATCTTGTTGTGAAATTTAGAATATGTGGGACAGATGAGTAGACAGTGAGGTGGATCGAGAACTGGCTGACTGGCAGAGCTCAGAAAGTTGTCATCAGCAGTACAGAGTCTGGTTGTAGGCCTGTAACTAGCAGAGTTCCCCAGGGGTCAGTGCTGGGTCCAGTCTTATTCAACATCTTCATCAATGACCTGGATGAAGGGATAGAATGCACCCTCAAAAGTTTGCTGATGATACAAAGCTGGGAGGACTGGCTGACACACCTCAAGGCTGTGCTACCATTCAACAAGACCTGGACAGACTGGAGAGTTGGGCAGGGAGGAACCTGATGAGGTTTAACAAGAGCAAGTATAGAGTCCGGCACCTGGGGAGGAATAACCGCATGCACCAGTACAGGTTAGGGGATGAACTGCTGGAGAGGAGCTGTGCAAAGAAGGACATGGGGGTCCTGGTGGACAACACATTGGCTATGAGACAGCAATGTGCTCTTGTGGTCAAGAAGGCCAATGGTATCCTGGGGTGCATTAAAAAGAGTATGGCCAGCAGAGTGAGGGAGGTGATCCCTCCCCTCTACTCTGCCCTGGTGAGGCCACATTTAGACCACTGTGTCCAGTTCTGGGCTACCCAGTTCAAAAAAGACAGATCTCCAAGAAGGAGTCCAGTGGAAAGATGATTAAGGGCCTGAAGCATCTCCCCTGTGAGGAAAGGCTGAATAATCTGGGTCTGTTCAGCCTGGGGAAAAGAAGACTGAGAGGGAATCCGATAAATGTTGGTAAGTATGTAAAGGGCAGTGGGAGGCAAATGGATGCGGCCAGGTTCTTCTCCGTGGTGTGCAGCAATAGGACAAGAAGTAATGGCCTAAAACTTGAACATAGGAAGTTCGGTATTAACATGCAGAATAACTTAGAATCATAAAATGGCCTGGGTTGAAAAGGACCTTCTTTAAGGTAAGGGTGACGGAGCACCGGAACAGGTTGTCCAGAGGGGCTGTGGAATCTCCTTCCATGCAGATATTCAAGACTCATCTGGATGCCTACCTCTGAGACCCATTGTAGGGTATCTGCTTCAGCAGAGGGGTTGGACTTGATGATCTCTTGAGATCCTTTCCAACCCCTGCAATTCCGTGATTCTTTGTAAACATAGTATTAAGGTATGGCCTCACCAGTGCCAAGAACAGAGGGATGATCAACTCCCTGCTCCTGCTGATTGCACTATTTCAGATACAATCCAGGATGCCATCGGTCTTCTTGGCCACCTGGGCACACTGTTAGCTTGTGTTCAGCTGGCTGTCAACCAGCACCCCCACGTCACTTCCCTCTGCAGTTTGCCAGCCACTCTGCCCCAAGCTTGCAGCAATGCATGGGGTTGTTGTGACCAAACTGCAGGACCTAGCACTTGCTCTTGCTGAACTTCATCTCATTGGCCTCAGTCCACTGATCCAGCCTATCCAGAACCCTTTGTAGGGCCTTCCTAGCCTCAGGCAAATCAACAGTTCCTCTGAACTTGGTGTCATCTGCAGACGTACTGAGGGTGCACTCAATGCTCTCATCCAGATCATCAATAAATATATTACACAGGATGGGCCCCAATACTGATGCCTGGGGAACACCGCTCATTACCAGTTGCCAGCTGGATTTAACTCCATTCGCCACTACTCTCTGAGCCTGGCAATCCAGCTAGTTCTTTACCCAGGAAAGAGTGTGCCTGTCCAAGCCCCGGGCTGCCAGCTTATCCAGCAGAATACTGTGGGAGACTGTCCTGGTTTCAGCTGGTAAAGAGTTGATTTTCTTCAATAGTGGCTAGTATGATGTTGTGTTTTGGCTTCAGGAGAAAAACAATGTTGATAATACACTGATGTTTCTAGTTGTTGCTGAGCAGCGCCGTACAGAGCCAAGGACATTTTAGTTTTTCAGCTTCTCTTACTGCTCTGCCAGCAAGGGGGCTGTGGGACACAAGTAGCTGGGAGAGAACAAAACCAGGACAGCTGATCTAAGCTGGCCAAAGAGATATTCAATACCATATGACACAATGTGAGAAAACAATGAAGCCAAGGAGAGGCTGGCTAGGCATCAGTTGGTGAATTATTGCCAATTATTATCAATTATATCATTACATTATGAGTCAATTATTATCATTACTGTTATTTGTCTCTTCCCTTTCTGCCCTAGTATCTCAACCTAGGAGTTCTACTTTTTTTCTTTCCAATTCTCTCTCCCTATCCCACTGAGTGGGGAGGGAGAGAGAGCAAAAGGCTGTGTAATGTTTATCTGTTTGCCAGGTTAAAGCACAACAGAGACAGAGTCAAAGGCTTTACTAAAATCTAGGTAGACTACATCAACAGCCTTTTCCTCATCCATCAGAGAGGTCACCTGGTCATAGAAGGAGATGAGGCTGATCAAGCAAGACTTGCCTATCATGAACCCATGCTGGCCAGGCCTGATCCCCTGGTTGTCCCGCACATGCAGTGTGATCTCCCTCAAGATGATCTGCACCACAACATTACCTGGCATTGAGGTCAAGCTGTAGTTTACCAGATCCTCCTTATGACCCTTCTTGTAGATGGGTATCACATTAGCAAGACCTCCCTGGTTGACCAGGACTGCTGATAAATGACAGAAAGCAGCTTGGCAATCACCTCTGACAGCTCCCTCAGCATCCGTGGGTGGGTCCCATCCAGCCCCATGGGCTTCTAACAGTCCAGGAGGAGCAGCAGGTCACTAACTGAATTGTGGGGGGTTTATTCTGCTCCTTATCCCTGTATTCCAGCTCAGAGGGCTGAGTACCCTGAGGATAACTGGTCTGATATTAAAAATGTAAGTAAAGGAGGCACTGAGAACCTCAGCCATTTCCTCATCCTCTGTGATTAATGTTCCCTGCCGCATGCAATGAAGGATGGAGATTCTCCTTGGTCCTCCTCTTGCTCGAAATATATTTGTAAAAACACTTTTTATTATCTTTAACAATGGTAGCCAGTTTAAGTCCTTGCAGGGTTTTCGCCTTTCTAATTTTTTTTCCTCTGCAAATACGTGTATCTGTAGTGTATACAGACACACATGCATCTGGGTGCACACTTACTGGGAATACATGTTCAGCCTTTTTGCTGGTTGGATCTGCAGTAACGGAGCTATGGCACCCTTCCTTCTCTCAGCTCCAGCCTAATTCCCTTAACACACACCTTGGAAGACTATAATTGATCCACCTCATGTGCTCTAAAGCGTTTTTAGCTGTAAACAAGCCGTGTTGCTTCCCACAGAACACAACAGATGTACTAAATAGTTCAGAGGGTTCTGAAATCCTACAGCACAGAGTGGCACACACTTTACGTCACATGCCAACGGATTCATTATACTGCCTGTGAAACTCTGCTTCTATCACCCTGACAACGGTATCAGGCCCTGGATCAAATCCTATCATCAAACTCCACTCACTTCACTGTATTTCCATTGCATGTGACTTATTCAACCCTTGAAAGCAAATCCGAATGAGAAATCCCTTTCTCATATTACTCTGATGTGTGGCACCAAAGCCACACTGAAGGTACACAAGATGTATACACGCCATGTGATACTTCACTCCTGGACCAGTACCTTGTTGTCCAATGCTGTAATCTCCTGTTGGTTAGCTGTTGAGAGAAGAAAACTACTCATCTGTCCCTTTAATGGGTCTTCAACTTCTACATCTATGTCATAACAAGCCGTCTTCTTCTGATCATTGGGGTCAACACTAAAGAGAGGATAATAGAATATCATAAGAACTGCTGTAATGAATCAGAGTAAATACCCAGAATATACTTTCTGCTAAGGACTGTTGCAGATGCTGTGAGAAGAGTTTAAGAATCAGTTGCCTTGTATCCCAACATATCATTTTACCTTTCATCAGTTAGAATTCAGACTTTTGAGTCAGAGATTTTGTCCAAACTATCAAATTTAATAACTACTAACGCTCACAGTCTTCATTAAATTGTTTAACATTTTCTGAGAACAGTTATAACTCTGGCCTCCAAAGTAATTTCCAGTTGCAAATAACACTTCAGTATGGTTTCTGTTCCACTGCACCTGTTTGGGGTAAGTAGAGCCGTACACTACCATTCTGGATGTGAGCACTTAATGACATTGGTTATCAGTTCCAATGCTAATAATTGAGTTGGAAGACCCTGACTGGGGGATTAGTGACTTTCCACTTGAAGTCACTGAAATTGTAAGAGATCAGTTACAACAGTTCTTAAGTCTAGGGGGCCTGATGGGATTCATCTCAGAGCACTGAAAGTGTTAGCACATGTTATAACTGGACCTCTATCAACAGTTTACTAAAGGTCTTGGGATGCCATGGAGATTCTTGCTCGCTGGAATATAATGTTATAAGGACTTTCAAGAAGGTCAAGAGAGAAGACCTAGAAAACTACAATCTAACCTCAGTACATGAAAAAAATACAGAGAAGATTTTCCTGGGTACTATGAAAGGGTATTTAAAGAACAAAGATGTTATCAGGCATAGTCAACACAGATTCACAGTGGGAAAAGCCTGTCTCTGTAATGTGACCTCCTTCTACAATGAGGTCACCCTCTTAGTGGGTCAAGGGAAGGCAGTGGATGAAATCTTATTGGATTTTAGTAAGGCCTTTGATACGGTCCCTCACATCATCCTTCTGAACAAATCATCTAACCATGACCTGAATAGGGTCACATTACACTGGCTGATGAAGTGGCTGAATGGTAGAGCTCAGAGTTGTAGTGATGCGTGGCTACATCTGGCTGGCAATCAGTCACTCGCAGTGTTCCCCAGGACTCAATTCTAGGGTCAGTCTTGTTCAATACATTTATCAGTGATCTAGATCAGGAGTTTGGTGACCATACTAAACTGTGAAGTGCTGCTGACTCTCTTGAGGGACAAGAAGCCTTGAAGAGGGATTTAAGTAGATTGGATAATTGGGCAATTGTCAATCGCATTAAATTCAGTAAGGATAAATGTTGATTTCCACATCTGGCATGGAGGAATGCCAGACAAGTGCAGATTGGAAGATGAGTCCCAGCTCTCTCAGTGTTTCCTCCTAGCAGAGCTGTTCCAGACCCTTTATCACCTACGTGGCTCTTTGCCAGATTCTCATGTGCTGGGGAGCTGGGAACAGGACAAAGTACTCCAGATGAGGCATCACCAGGTCTCTGTAGTCCGTGTAGAGGGGGAGAATTACCTTCCTTGTCCTGCTGGCCATGCTCTTTTTTATGTACACCCGTACACCTGGTACAGGTGTAGAGTACTTTCTACTCAACAGAGTAGAAAGCAGCTCCAGAAAGAAAGGAAGCTATCCCCTGTAATGCCACACTTGTGCGCCTGGATTTCCGGGCACAGGACCAGAAATCCATGTGTCACTCTGGAGTTAAGGCTCATAGTGAGCCACAAGGATGACTAGGGGCTGGAGAAAATGCCTACCCAGAGAAGCTGCCAGAGCTGGGTTTATCCAGCCCAGAAAAAGAGACTTGGGAAACTGACTCAGTGGATGGAACTTTTAAAATCTTTATATAACACATGATTGTAATTAAAGGGATAAATAAACATCTAACGGGTTTGCGATACAAGAATATTGGAGAACTACACTTCGTAGTACATTTGTGCAATGTTAAGGCGGTAAGAGATGGCTTGCTTCTTTGCAGAAGTGGAAAATGCTACCTCTAATTTCAGAAATAACAGCAGCAAAGAGGACTGCAACTCAAGAATAGCTCTAGCTCCAGCTTAGGCTCATGTAAGAAGATCTTACTTCTATGAGTTTTAAATCTGATGCACTCAGTTTTGCATAGTTCAGAAACTATTATCCACTCCATATTTTTTATGGGATCCTCTTTTAGGCTACAGACCTTTTAAAAGTATTTATTCAAATTAAAAGTTCTGTCCATTTCTATTTGATTTCCACTTCATTCTCACTCCATTTTTTTTTGTTGCTTTCTTTCTCAAAAAGTGGGGATGGTTTGTGTCTGAACAGTAGTTCTAAAATGCCATAATGAGATTAGAATAGCTCCTGTTTTCATCTGTGTGCATCCTAAAAACCTAAAATGAATAACTAATCTAGGTGACCCTCTTGTACAAGATAGGCCTAGAGATTTATCTGAAGAGCATATATATTTAAAATCACTAGCAACTAAAAATTCCTGGTAGTGGCTGACAAATGGTTTCAGTGGTTGACTACATTCACTCTTCAGCTTCTAGCTGAAAGAAATTATCTTGCCCCCAGAACTTCTTCACCATGGCTCCAAAAAAATGACTATCAGTTAGTTCCTTGACATTTTTTTCCTAGGTAATGACTACATGCCTCTGAGGACCTCAGCTTTTTCTTTTTGCTCCATCAAATGTCACTAAGTCTTCAGTGACAGTATATACAGAGTTATCAACTCACATAGTAGTCAAGGCTCTTCTAGACTACCATTTTATATAGTCATATGAATTGAAAAACAAGTTTTATTTTTTACAGCTTTTGTAACTTAAAAATTTCTTACCACATATATTACAAAAAAACCCCCAAAAAATCAATTTTAAGCATATTCAGGAATATTTGTTGTCAATATCCTGTAGGAAATCAAATTCCTAAGCTCAGTTAATGGTAACATTTAAACACTCAGTTTTGATCAAGACCACAAAGGAACTTAAAAAAAGATTGAAATATCCCACAGCAAGTTCGCAATCCTCAAGAATCTCTTCCCTCCTCCCAAGATGTCACTTAAGTATGGAATGTGCTGAATGTGCCCTACATATATGTACAGTTGTACATTAACTATGCCAAAAATAGTCCCGTTTTGGCAAGGATTCCAGGAAGTTCATTGCCTTGGCTGTAATAACCTTCTCTGAATCTTGGGATTCTTTGGATTAACTCTTTAGAGGATCTCTGAATAGCTTGCATTCTTAGGGTAGGAATGGCACCTAAACCAGATGATCCAATCCCAACCAAGCATGCACGGATTGGCCGCTGTATTTGAAACCATTACGCTGTTGGATATTTTACATAATAACTGGGTGGTTAGAATGAATGTCCACAGTATTTCAATCCCTTTTTATCCCCCAGTGGATACAGACTTGTTCCCCCATTAGGAAAAAAATCCGGTCAACTCCTTAAATATTATCTTAGTATGGATAGAAAGAGTGAGAAGTTTTGCATTCTCATACAGAAATGGTGCCACTCCATTGAAAATAATTCAGAATTATATAGACCAGAACGTCAAAGAGAATAAACACATGAAGTCCAAGGCACTCACTAGGATGTCAGAAAACCCGGATTCTGGTCCTTGCTACAGTAGCTGTTTCTGTGCTTATGCAAGTTTTGCCCATGACGGTGCTGACCTGACTGACCAGCTTACCTGATGATATGGTTTATCACAATAGGGTCTGGTGGCAGCAGCAGGTTAGTTAGTCTCTGAGGAATTTCAGAAAACTTTAGCCGTGGACAGTCAAAAATCTGGAATACAATAAAGTATGTTATCCTTGTCCAAAATCTAATTTTCAGTTAAGAAAGAAAGCAAACCATTGGCTCAAAAGTAAGGGGATGCTGCAAGCTATAGTTCTGTCTCCTTGAGCAGTGTCAGGTTTTGGACACTGCCCCTACGAACTGCTACTGCATTTACAATCTTCTGGCAGTTGCAACAGATGATGACAGTTTCAGATGTTCCACTATTGGTTTACATGGATCAGGTAAACAGGATCGACTGTATTAATAATGGGAAAGAAGCGATCACCTCCTCTCTCACTGAGGGTTTGTGGCAGCTTACTGTAAAGAAAACATTTTTTTTCCAGATAAATGTAAAAGCAGTCTGCTTTTTACTCCAGGGTATGTTTCCTGCAATATTTTGTGCCAAGGAAAAACACAATAAAACATTGTAGAATTTTAAAACTATTTGGTTTTGGCTTTTTTTTTCCCCTAGAAAACAAACAAACCAAAATTCAAAATGGTTTTACTTACTTTAAACCAAAATCTAAATAGCACCTTTCCCAGAACTGCAGTATCTCATGGTTTCCTTCTTTTACTACAGTCCATAATCATAGAATAATTTGGATTGGAAGAGACCCCAAAGATCATCAAGTTCCAAACCCCCTGCCACAGGCAGGGCCACCAGCCTCCAGGCTGCCTCCACTACTCCAGGCTGCCCAGGGCCCCATCCAACCTGGTCCTGAACACCTCCAGGGACGGGGCATCCACAGCCTCTCTGGGCAGCCTGTGCCAGCACCTCACCACTGTGTAAAGAACTTCCCCTGACATCCAATCTAAGCCTTCCCTCTTTGAGCTAAAAACCATTCCCCCTTGTCCTATCACTGCCTACCCTTGTAAAAAGTCAATTCCCCTCTTGTTTGTAATTCCATTTTAAATACTGGAAGGCTGCAATGAGGTCACCCCGCAGCCTTCTCTTCTCCAGGCTGAACAAGCCCTACTCCCTCAGCCTGTCTTCATAGGCTGAGAGATTTAATGATTTTTGTTATCAGTATTCCACATCATAACATCATGTAGTGCACTGGGAATTAAAGAGTTAATGCTCCAGTTCCATGGATTGACAGTATTTCTGGGTACCTGGTTCTCAGAAGAGAAGAACTACTACACATTCCAGAAGACTTCCACTGTTCCATTCAAGGGAAAGATAAAACTGCAAGTCACGAGATGTCCCTTCTTCTACTACTCATCCCTGCAGTACACGCTCCCTAGACATCTCACCTTCAGCACAATAGTAAGGCCTTTGGTTTTGGACACTCTATTTATTAGTCTCAGTTCTAATTATATTGTATTATACTGTGTTATCATGCATTACAATATCATATTTAGTAAATTAACTTTCCCCCTCAGATTGTTGCAACTCTTTTGTTTTTAGGCCAGTCTCCCTACCCTATCCCATTTTCCTCCTCCACCCTTTCCAGGGGCGTGGGTTGTTGGGTCCCCCTACCCCATTAGTCATGGAACTGGGCCTAACTGGCCTTAGACCCTTAACAGTGGGGGAGGTGCTGCAGCCCTCTGAGCATCTTCTGGGTCCTGGTGGACGACACATTGGCCATGAGCCAGCCGTGTGCCCTGGCGGCTAAGAATGCCAATGGCATCCTGGGGTGCATTAAAAAGAGCATGATCCTCCCCCACTGCTCTGCCCTGGTCAGGCCTCACCTGGAGTATTGTGTCCAGTTCTGGGCTCCCCAGTACAAAAAAGACAGGGATTTCATGGAGAGAGTCCAGTGGAAGGCCACAAAGATGATAAAGGGCCTGGAGCACCTCTCTTATGAGGAGAGGCTGAGCAACCTGGATCTGTTCAGCCTTGAGAAAAGATGACTCAGAGGGGATCGGATTAATGTTTATAAATATCTAAGGTGGGGGAGGCAAAGGGACGAGGCCAGACTCTTTTCAGCAGTGCACGGTGATAGGACAAGAGGAAACAGCCACAAACTGAAGCATAGGAAGTTCTGCACAGATGTACATGAGAACTTCTTCACAGTGAGGTGACGGAGCACTGGAACAGGCTGCCCAGAGAGGATGTGCAGTCTCCTTTCTGCAGACATTCAAGACCTGCCTGGCCACTTACCTGTGCAACCTGCTCTAGGGAGCCTGCTTTGGCAGGGGGGTTGGACTCGATGGTCTCTAGAGGTCCCTTCCAGCCCCTACAATTCTGTGGTTCTGTGAGATTCGTGGCCCTCCTCTGGACACTCTCCAACAGCTCCACATCTTTCCTGTATTGAGGGCCCCAGACCTGGACACAGTACTCCAGATGGGGCCTCACAAGGGCAGAGTAAAGAGGGACAATAGAAGCTTAAGAAAAAAAAAAAAGAAGCTAAGTATGTGCTAAGTTCAGGGGAAAAAAATAAATTTGGGAAGCATCAACATTTGTAGTTTACAGAAATTTTCTGAGTAACTACAGTATCTTGCCACTAGTCTAGAACCACTCCTTATACCCAGATTTTTCAGAAATAGTCTTTTTTCCTACTGAAAGTTTTGACACTGAACAGGTGAAAAGACTTTCCTCTAAAGTACTCCACTTAAATGGATGTCTGCAAAAAAAAAGCTGGGGCGAGAGGAGGAAATTGGCTGTTCTTCAGTGATAGGAGGAGAGTAAATGGCATCAAGTTGCACCAAGGGAGGCTTAGGTTAGGTATTAGAAAAAAATTCTTCAGTGTAAGGATTATGTAGTGTTGGAATGGGCTGCCCACGGAAGTAGCTGAGTCACCATCCCTGTAGGTATTGAAAAGGCCTGTAGATGTGGAGCTCAGGGACATGGTCTAGTAGTAGACTTGGCAGTACTGGGTAAACAGACTTCTTACGGGTCTCTCCCAACCTAAATGATTCTACAATTCTTTGATTCTGTGACTTACAGGTATACAGTTCACTAGGTGAAGAACTGGCAGTATGGCTGGTCTCAAAGAGTCAGAGTGAACAGAGTCCAATCCAGATGGTGGACAGTCAACAGTGGCATTCCCCAGGGCTCAGTATTGGTCTAACTACGACTAACATTTGCAGAGCAATCTGGATAAACTAGACCGATAGGCCAAATTCAATCACATGATATTAAACAAGGCCAAATGCCAGGTGTTACACTTGGCTCACAAACCCTCCCTTTAAGAACTTTCAAAATAAATTAGGTATCCTGGAAGCTACAGAAAAACAAAGCCACTTAAGATAATGATAGCTCAGATAATATCACTTTTACTAAATAAATGTCATCTTATTTACAGAAAGGGTGGAGATCCCTCCAAGCATTCTTCTTGGTTAATTCTAGAGGTTGTTATGAAAGACAAAAAAAAAGTGTGCTACTTTGAAAACATCATGCAGATCATTGAGTGTATTATATAATTTGAAGCAGATTTAGGAAAAAGATAGCTTTTCTAATCCTATCTTTCATGTCTTCTGCTTCTCATAGATGGAGAAAAAGAAGGGATGGAAAAGGCTATACATATGATCTGGTATTCCAAAGCAGCAGACTTTATCATGTTACTGAGATATCATCTTACACTAAGGAAAAAAAAAAACAACACAACTATAAATCAAGACAGTGAAAAAACTTTTCTTCCTGGAAAGGCTACAGCTTTTGCACAAGTCATAAACCATCAGATTCTTGACAACATTGGCAAATGGGGGAGGTGCTTACTTTTATTATTTTATGAGTCGTAATGTCTGTTGAAAGCCATTCAGTACTGAAGAGACTGCAAATTATTAAGAGAAAATTCAGAAATTTTGTTCCATCCAAAATTTGCAGGTGGATATTATAGATTGCCTTGAAAGATACTGTGTCCAAAAGGAGTTACCTGTTGGAAGTACTTGTCGCAGTTAATATATTCCTTATCATGGGAATCCTGCAGCTTATTTGTTTTGATGTACTGCCAGAGAGCCTGGATGATGGCTGATCGCGTCTGCGTGTGTATCCCCAGCAAACGGGCTAATCGTGGGTCCAGTTTAAACTGTGGAGGCTGCAACAAAATGAAAAGGAGAGACGGCAATAGAGAGAGAAGTGGACACCTGCACGGATAGAGTTTTAACTTTAATTTTCTGGGGACTTTGTTCCACAGGTGAAATACCCCTTTCAATGGTGGAGGTTGCATAAATATAAACTGTTCAGATGTGCACCACCACCACAGTTATTCCATGTCTAGTGTTTGAAAAGAAAAAAGGACACTGTACATGTGCCATGCAAACAGGCTACCTGTATCATGTGCTTTAGATAATGAGTTGCACACAGAGCCAGAAAAGAGTTTTTCTGTTTACTTTTTATGCACAATTTGGCTTTAGGGAGTGGAAGACAAAGAAGAATGATCCTGCCTCTGAACTATCAGAGGTTAGCCACAAATAGAGAGCAAGGATTCAGGATGATACTTTGCTATTTCTAATAATCGTTCAGCTGCCTCCCATCAACAAACTCCCTTGGAACTCTTTTTTTCAGGCATGTTCCCACAGTGCTGCTGCATATCAGAAAACGTACCCGATCACAACTTGTCAATGGAATCTATTTCTTTTCCTGACTTCTGTAGTACAACTCTTCAATTACCCTGCTTTACATTTTTAGCAACATACATTCTTTAGGTACCCTGGAGTCTGGTGCCTCTTCTAGTGTACTCATATTCATGAGTAATATTTGCTACATTCTTCTGCAAGGATTACCTTGTTGGGTTTCAGGTCATCCAAAGTCGGATTTATAACAAGACAAAACTTCAGGGTAAGAAAACATCTAAAAGCATAAATTTATAATAATGGTGATCATAAACTCTAATTATATTTTCCTAACAATAATGATTGCCGCTATATCAGCATCTCAGTTAAGTCATGTGCTCTCTAAAATTAATAACATTTTCTATTCTAGGAAGACTATCTTAACTTTTCCTTTTTTTTGTTTGTTTCGTTTGTTTCCTGTGACTGGAATCAGGAAACTGATTTGGAAGTAAGCTTTGCTAGCTCTGAAGTGGATCTCACTTTTTTTTGTGTGCGTTCAGTCCAGATACATACAGTATAATAGAACTACTACTGGTAAAAGAGAGGAAGCAGGAATGCTTAAAAAGCCTTGACAGTAATGCCAAGTCTAACCCATGCAGGCAATATTTTATGCCAGATCAGAGTGACAGTATAACCAAAATTTAACAATGTCAGAAAGCTGTGTGTCTGCTCTGACAATACACTGCCACAGCTGCACAGCTGGTTCAGGTACCTTCAGCAACAGAAAGGCCTTTGAAATGTAGCATACAGGAAACCTCCCCTTCATGTGCATCTTACCTGACTATTTAGCAAGAAGTCTGAGGGGGCAATGTATAATCTTTCTGCAGGTAATACTAATCTTCATCACGCCAAGAATAGTATTTTGCCAGACTACTATAGAAACTCATTTGATGTGCCCTCCTAATATTTTAAATCATCTGGCAGGTTGGTATAATTATAATCTCTTTGGACAATGTGACACTCTGTGTCCACATTTATTATTTCTTGATGAACGTGACAGGATGAATTTGCTCTGTTGCAGTATGCCCTAACAGGTGTACTTTCCATGACAAAAGCATACACTGACCTGGTAATCCAACATCAGGAGCAATGTGCAGCGCACACTGACATCACCAGGTCTTTTCACCTGGAAGCCATCAGTCTCCTGAGTAGTGGGAGTTCTGTGCCACTGCCAAAAATAAATAAAGCAAGCCTTTAGCCCTAAAGCATTAACATGATACAGAAAACTGCGTGTCCATCGATGGCGCATCTTGCACAGCGCTCCAAACAAAAATAAGACAAGCAGTAAGCCCTCGAACAACTTCCAATTAAAAACAAAAACAAACCAAACAAAAAACCCACATCATTTCTTGCTCTGCCCTTACAAGGCTGTTGTAGCCTGTTCTATAACCTGTCTGGATGCCAGTATGCTTTACCTGTCAGGAGAAATGTGCACACTTTTTCATTACATGCATTCTTTTTCTAAGAGTCACACTACATCACTACTACACTTATGTTTTCATGCTATATAGATTCTGTTAGTAAACATTCCAAAAAAGAATGATACTTTGAAACCTCTGAAAACACCTTGAGATAATAAATTCAACGTAACTTAAACAAGGTAGGCAACAGGCACATAGCTGTTTATCTGTGCTAGTACAGCGTATGCATGCAAAGGTGCATGAATTTCCTACCTCCACAAGATGGTTGTCAGGTCCATAAAGATCTTTGTCCAGTTCAATGACTAAACTCTTGAAAAAAGATGAAAACTTCCGTTTCTGTTTGCTGAGCTGTATAATCAGAAGAAACATAAATGTTTTAGACTGTATACAATAGCCTGTGTTAGGTGCTTTCTTCTCTGGCTCTTTACTCATACAGATCACAAGTGTGATCAATCTAATCGAATTTTCCCTCTGACAAATGCAGGGAAATAGGCGAAAATCTAGCAGTGGTAGAACAGCACACAGCGAAGGAAAAAACTTCATTGACTCTTTTAATCTTATGTTAATGAACTCTTGCGATGTGAACAAGGTCACTGTATGCCTTTTAAGTTTGTATTTTTTCATAAATGCCAAATTCTTGGTCTAAATTATCAAATAGCAAGTCTTACAGATTAGTCATATGCTAAGTATTTCCTTTTACATTCTGTCCTGTAAGCTAATTAGCAGTATTCGTTGTTTACTCTACAGTTCATACTGTAGAATTAAAAGCTGGGAGATCTATGATCACATAATCTCACTTTCTGGACAACACACTCCACAGTGTTTCTTTCAATCATAGAATCATTTGAGTTGGAAGGGACCTCTAAAGGCCATCAGGTCCAACTCCCCAGCTGTGAACAGAGACACCTACAGCTCAATCAGGTGCTCAGAGACCCATCCCACCTCACCTCAAACATCTCCAGGGACAGGGCATCCACTTCCTCTTTGGGCAACCTGTACCAGCGCCTCACCACCTTATTGTGAACAACTTCTTCCTAACATCCAGTCTAAATCTCCCCTCCTTTAGTTTGACACCATTTCCCCTTGCCCTATCACAGCAGACCTCACAAAAGAGTCTGTCCTCTTCCTTCTTACAACCCCCTTTAGATACAGCAGGGCCACTCTCAGGGCTCCCCAGAGCCTTCTCTTCTCCAGCTCTCTCAGCTTGTCCTCGTAGGAGAGGTGTTTCATCCCTTTGATTATTTTTGTGGGCCTCCTCTGGACGCACTCCAACAGGTCCACATCTCCCCTATACTGCGGACTCCACATCTGGACGCAGTGCTCCAGGTGAGGTTTCAATGATTTTATTCTTATTTACTGGAAATTACTTGGAAGGACATCCTCCTTCAGTTTAAAATTTGCCAGTAACTGAGATGCCATGATAAAAAGTGGCAGGTTTTTCCAATAATGAACTTTTTTTTGTTATTAAAACATATACTCTAATCTGAATTTGTCTAACTTCAGTTTCCAGATGCTGCAGTTTGTTTACCCTTCATTTTCTAGCAAGATTCTGATTCACGCACTGTTATCTCCAGATAGACACACATTGAATGATTTGCTTTCTCCATCTGTTTATCTTATGAAATACTTAGCTTGTGAAGTCTATGTAAATAGCTGACACCCTTATTGGGAAAGCCAAGTCTTCACAAATGAAAGTGAAAACCATCACAGATATTTCTGATTGCTTCAGGTAATAAAACTTCTCTTCCATCCTTGCTCTGACCATCCATAGACCCTCTTGCACTCCCCAAGAAAATGAACAATGCCCTTCTCTTTACTGTCCTACCCCTCACAAGATGCAATGGGCTGCTGTAGGTCTGACCTGCCACCCCTCTCATGGCCTGGATCCTGTCATATCTTTGAAGCAGTACTCCTTCTACATCATCCTACCTGTTCTGTCCTTCAGTCTGCTCTGTTTCCTGCTGCCCACCCCAGCATTGCCATTATGGCTGTATCCCTCACTCCCGCTGGACATACTGCCTTCCTAGCAGCAATAAGCCAGTGCCACCATTTAGAAATGTCTTGACTGAGTGAATGCTCCCAATAAAGCCCATCACCCTACAGGACAATCTCTCTTTCCCAGCCCCACTGAAGCACACGTAAGTCATACGTCATCCAGGAGCTTCCCCTCCACTCGAAGCTCCCACGATGCGATGCTGCCATCAGAGTCATCAGCGTCAGATTTTGCAGGATTAAATGTGTTGGAGATATAAAGTCTCAGCTTCCGCTTTTGCTGTTACACAAAAAGAGAAAAGGACATATCTAGGTTAAGTCCAGGACTCAAGGCAGCCACAGGAAAGATTTTTCAGTAGAGAATTTGCATGTATATGAATATGTTGTAAGTGAGAAAGACAGGACGCTGCAGGGCCAAACCTACGAGGGCTATAGATCCTGTACTTATGGTTTGGATATTTGAGATGTCGTTGTAAGGAAAGCACCATATAACGCCCTTCCTTCCTAGACACTAGCTAGATTGCTAAAATTCAGTTGCACATCTCCTGCTACATGAACATTCTTCATAGTTGCATCAGTTCAGATTTCTAAACTGCATTAAAGAATCCAGCTACTGCTGCAAATCACATGCCCTATGCCCCATCTTACCTCCACCATCATGCACAGCCTGGTATAGTCCTCAACACCCTCCTGCCCCGACATCCGCACTGGCACATCCCTGCTTCCTAGCCTTCTTTTTTATTCCATTTCACTTTAATCAAACATGTTGCAATCCCAGTTCTATGTACTGGAGTGGTCTTTTTCTCTTAATAGTTCCTTCTGGACTCTCTAGTGATATTTCAGTTTTATCTCTGATTCCATTTCCTCTCCTTTTGATTTCCAATGGCATTATTTCCATTCTTCTTTTTACCCTGGCAACTCCATCTCTCCTCATATTTGCCCATATCCAAGTAGGAATTGTGTCTGTTTTCCACAAAATTTGACACATCATCACTAACAATCTTCTGTAATAGAAGGTGATCTTGATCACATCTGAATATTTTAGACATCTTCCTTTCTCTTAGCTTTCAGTTTCTAGCTTCCTTATACAGTCCACCTAAAACTGAGTTAATGACGATGCCTAATTCTAAGAATCTAAGAATAATTACAAATAAAAATTCTAAGCAATAGCTGTCTTTAAACCTGCAGGTATTACTGACATCTGCAAGTGTGGTGGAAAGCTGAGCCTTTAATCTCTGCTAAACAAAGACATTCAAACTGATAAGTAAAACATGTAACTTGTACCCTGCGGGTCTCCTTTGGAGATTGATCCAAAAGATACTGAAGAATTACAACACTATTAAGGCAGTGATCATAACCCATGAAACACACAGAAATACCCTTGCTCCTGACTCATAATACGTACCTAGGGAAACCGAGCAAATGCAACAGGCTTCCAGTACCAAAGAGGCTTTAAATCTAGAAAAAAGTCTTCAGTAGAAGCAGAATAAGGGAGCACAAAGAAAGAAAACTCATATTTGTTGGAGCTTAAATAAAACCTTTTTTTTTTTCTTAGATCTGAAGTGTTTCTAAACTATGTTTTCCCTGCTAAAGTGTCACTGGTGGTGATTCATTTCTTTACGCTTACCCTTAGTCCAGCAACTTAGTAACTTGCTGGGCGTAGGAAACTCTGTAGGATAACTTCTCAGGGAGACACAGAATTCTCTTTTTTTCTTTTAATTCTTTAAGATACAACAGTGTTTGTGCTATTGCCTTCTCTCTCTCAGAAGTCCCCAAATATCTGCTTGTGCTTCAGACTTCTTACTTGATGAGGCAGTCTCCGATCCTTCCTGCCCCTCCAACCTGCATTCCAGATGGCACAATCTCTCCCTTCCCCCACCCCTGGCCTCCCTCTGAGAGACCTACCACACCAGGTGATCCTCAGGGTCATAGCAAATACCAGTCTCCCTTTCTGTAGCTGGACCACCACCCTTAAAAATAGCTTACATAGTAAACTGCAATCAGGTGTCAGCCATCGCAGTTGTCACAATCAGTAACTCTAGACCCAACTTACAGAATACAGTCAGATCTGCCAAAGAAATTGTGGGAAGTGGTCTAAAAACAACTACGAAAAAAAGCACTTGAGCAATGAACATTACTGGAACAGACAAATGGGTCCTCCACTATGCAGCACTGTAATGACCTGGAAGCATTTCAGCCTCCACAACTACCTCTTTGAGGCTGCTGCCAACACATTTGCCTCCTATTTGTTCCCTTATGAGCTGCTGCTTTACTTTTTACTTCTTTCTTTCTCAAGTATTCGCACTGCCACCCCTCCTTATTCAAGTCTAGTGTTGCCAGCATTACTGGCTCTTCATAAAAGCTACATGGGAATAGCTGTGCTCAAGAAAGCTTGAGACTGACTATATTGGCACAACACCTTTTTATCTGGGAAACTGGACAATAACACCTGTAGAGGAAATGCTAAGTCACAGCTTGAAACAGTGACTGAGCACCTGGTGGGAAGGCAGGGGCAGCCCAGGGGAGCTCAGGTGCATGCAGACCTCATTTAAGGGTTGGCAGTGGAGTTAAGGGTATGTCTCAGGAGGTCCCTGTGTACCTGAGGCCTTCTGGAGGCAAGTAGCTTCTTTCCTTTATTTCTGTGCTCACTGCTGTTGCATTTGAGCAAACCCTCACTCACTGCAGCCTGGGACCTTGCTGCTTTGCTGTCATTGTTGCACTTACCACCACATTACACTTGGTGAGCCAGCCAGGTGTAATAGCAGTATACATACTTAGGATGGGTTACCTTAAAAAGATAATGCGTTGGCTGGTCATTGGATCCCTAATATTCCAAAAGAGGAATTCCTGGGGGAAATTCCTGGATTCCCTATGACAGAGTGTTGAGCAAATTATTGAAGAATGGGGACCTATATGAGACAATGGTTCCAGTATTAAATACCATTCCAAGATGACAGAATTTTTTAATAAATTAGAACAAACTTCCTTAACAACAGAGGAAAGAGTATTAGCAGCATCTGCTGTAGCATAGCTGCTACTACTAAATATTAATGAATCATAGAATGGCCTGGGTTGAAAAGGACCATAATGATCATCTAGTTTCAAGCCCCCTGCTGAGAGCAGGGTTGCCAACCACTAGACCAGGCTGCCCAGAGCCACGTCCAGCCTGGCCTTGAATGCCTCCAGGGATGGGGCATCCATAACCTCCTTGGGCAACCTGTTCCAGCACATCACCAACCTCTGTGTGAAGAACTTCCTCCTAACATCTAACCTATATCTCCCCTGTCTCAGTTTAAAACCATTCCCCCTTGTCCTATCACTATCCACCCATGGAAACAGTTGTACCCCCTCCTGTTTATACGCTCCTTTCAAGTATTGGAAGGCCACAATGAGGTCTCCCCAGAGCCTTCTCTTCTCCAAGAGAAACAAGCCCAGTTCCCTCATCCTTTCCTCATAGGAGAGGTGCTCCAGCCTCTGATCATCTTGGTGGCCCTCCTCTGGACCCGTTCCAAGAGCTCCACATCTTTCTCGTGCTGGGGGGCAGCTGGTGGAAAATCAAAAGTTTCAAAATACCCCCAAAATAGTAGTGGTAAGAATTACTGAAGAAGTACCAACAAGAAGATGGAACTTAGAAGATTTCATAGTTCCTAACAAAAGGAAAAAGCCTCCTCAAGTGACCCGGGCTGCTATGCCTGAGCCACCTGAGGACAAAGAATTGGTGACTGCGCAGTTACTTGCGTAATGGGGGATGCCAGCTTCCCTGCACCTAGGGCCCCCAGATGGGACCAGAGGCCCTATGTTGAATTAACTATTTTTTCGGTCCCAGAAGAACATACAGTGAGTGACAGCATTACTAGACACTGTGCAGAAACCTTGATTATTCATGGTGATCCAACTAAATTCCATGGAGATAGAGCGATGATTGGCGGGTTTAGGGGATAGACCATCCCCATAACCCAGACATGGCTGAAGTTGGGGGTTGGGCATCTCCCACCCTGGGAGTATTAGGTGTCTATTGCCCCAGTCCCAGAGTATATACTGGGCACAGACATACTATGGGGTCTGACTCTCCAGATGGCCGTGGGAGGGTTCAGACAGAGAGAGAGATGGATTAGTATCCAGGCAGTGCAAGCAATATTAAGAGACCATATGAAACATGAGCCTATTTGCCTGCCAGAGCCGTGCCAGATTACTAATTCTAAACAGCATAGACTCCTGGTGGGGGGCAAGAGGATACCTCAAGAACAGCGCAGGACCTAGAAGTAGTAGGAATCATAAGACCTGAACATAGCCTGTGTAATTCCCCCATACGGCCAGTACAAAAGTCAGATAGCACGTGGAGAATGACAGTGAATTACAGAGAATTAAATAAGGTCACACCACTCATGCAGCTGTGCCCAATATCGCCTCCCTGATGGACACATTGAGTAGCAGAGAGAAACCTACCACTGTGTCCTAGACTTGGAAAATGCATTCTTCGGTATTCCCATCCATGAAGAACCGCAAGATCAGTTTGCATTTACACGGGGAGGCGGGCGGTGGACCTTTCAGGTCCTGCCACAAGGGTATGGGCACTCACCTACTGTCATAACTTAGTGGTGCATGACTTAGCAGATTGGAATAATCACAATAACATCATACTGTACCACTATATTGATGATCTCATGTTGACATCTGGCTCACTGGAGGCATTAGGAAAGGCAGTCAATGAATTTACTGCCTATCTATAAGAGAAAGGGTGGGCTATAAACTCACAGAAGGTGCAAGGACAAAGCCTGTCAGTGAAATTCCTGGGTGTGGTTTGGTCAAGGGAGACTAAAGTACTACCCAGTGTGATAACAAACAAGGTTCAGGTGTTCCCTGTCCCCACCATGTCAAGGCAGCTGCAAGAATTTTGGAGTATACTGGGATACTGGCATTCTTTTATGCCTCACTTAGCACAGCTGCTGAGGCCTTTATACTGACTCACAAAGAAAGACAAAGAAAGGCCAGAAATTGGACTGGGGGACAACGGAACAATAGGCCTTCCAGCAAGCAAAACTAGCTGTCACAGAGGCCCAGGCTCTGCGTATATATAATTCCACGCTTCCAGCAAAACTATACGTCCATGTAACTCAGGACGGGTTTGGCTGGGGCCTATGGCAGAGCCAGAACTTCGTTCAAACCCCAGTTGGGTTCTGGTCTCAGGTCTGGAATGGAGCAGAAGAGAGGTATAGTATAACTGAAAAACAGTTATTGGCCACCTACTCCACATTACATTACAGGCAGTAGAGCCAATAATCAAAACAGCTGAAGTTATAGTTAAGACCACCTTGCCAATTCAGGGGTGGGTGAAAGATCTGACCCACCTTCCTAAGACAGGGGTGGCCCAAGAGCAGGCAGTGACACGATGGGTTGCCTATCTCAGCCAGAGGAGTATTCTGTCTTTGTCACTGTTGAAAGAAGAGCTTCAGAAGAATCTAGGCCTGGTGATGTACCACAGTGACACGCCAGAGGAGACAGTGGTTGCTCCACAGGAGAAGAGTCCCATTCAGGAAGGGAAATATCCCATTCCTGAAGATGCCTAGTATACGGATGGGTCCAGCAACGGTATCCCAAGCAACAGGAGAGCAGTGGCATACCATCAACAGATGGTCAGAGTAGCCAAGGGGCAGAAGTGTGAGCCATGTGGATGGTTATGACCAAGGAACCTGGTGATGATATCTGAATATCCACACAGAAAGCTAGGCTGCATACCAGGGGCTAACTCTTTGGATTGCACAGTGAGCCACTAAGGAATGGACTATTCACACCCAACCAATCTGGGGCAGAGATATGCGGTTCAACATTGTAGCAATTGGAAAGACCAACACAACAGAAAAGGCGTTACAAAAGAGGTGGAAGGACCAGCACAAGAGCAAGGTGCTACAAGGAAAGAGAAGTAGATCACTCACCGGTATCAGAAGATTCTGGGCTTGCAGGGAAAAGCTTCCACCAAGAAGGGATCTCTAGAAAGAGATCCTTCCTCAGGGGCAGTCAGCCCTTCAATGAGGCCTAAGAGGGGTGGAGCCAGGCTCCAGCCCTTCTGGTCACACAGTGAATTGCCTCCACCTGTGCTCCCAGGGCTGGCTGGGTCTTTCCTCCAGGTGCTCAATCAGCAGTTCAGGCCGTGACTCAGCAGTTCCCATACAGACACATGGAATGTGGTTAAACAGGACCATACACATTTACCATGTTTCTGGCCACCAGTCTCTACAGTCACCGGGAAGCGATGAAGCCAACACACAGGCTCGAGTCCGATGGATTGAGGATTCACCATCCGATAACATCGCCCGCTGGTTACATTAGAAGCTGCAGCATGCTGGTCAAAAGACAATGTGGGCAGATGCTAAAGCATGGGGGCTGCCCATACAACTGTCTGGTATCGTCCAGGCATGCCGAGACTGTGATGTTTACTCCAAGATGAGACCGAGAGCGTTGCCTGAAACAGTGGCCCATCTTGCTAGAGGACACAATCCTCTCCAGTGATGGCAGGCTGATTACATTGGGCCTCTCCCTCGGTCTGAGGCGGCAAGATATGCCCTGACTTGCACTGACACAGCCAGTGGGCTAATGCAGGCCTGTCCAGTGCCAAGACCAAGCCAGGCATATACCATCAAGGCACTCACCAAGTTGATGGCTGCCTATGGGATGCCTCAAGTCATTGAGAGTGACCAAGGGACTCATTTCACTGGCACAACGGTACAACACTGGGCAGAAGAAAATAACACTGAGAGGCGATTCCACCTGCCATATAATACAATGGGAGCAGGCCTTATTGAATGTTATAACGGTATTCTTAAGGCTGCCCTGAGGACAGACTGTCAGTCCCTGCAGGGGAGGACAAAGTGACTCTACAAAACTCTGCAGGATCTGAATGAAAGGCCTAGAGATGGCAGACCCAGTACCCTGAAGATGCTACAGACAACACGGGGCTCCCCACTTAGGATCCAAATTACAGGCACTGATAATCAGGTAAGACCCCAAACTGGCAATGAAAATAATCTTCTGCTCCCTGCCTCTGAGAATCTAGAACCAGGTACCCATACAATAGAATGGCCTTGGAAGGTGCATGTAGGACCAAAGTGATGTGGACTTGGGGGAGATTATTGGAGGCTGGGGGATTGGTAGTCCTCCCAGAAATAGGTACACGGCCTGCAGACATCGTGGTCAACACTCCGGTTATAAGATTAATAGAATCATAGAATTAGCTAGGTTGGAAAAGACCTACAAGATCATCCAGTCCAACCATCCACCTACCACCAATATAACCCCACTAAACCATGTCCCTCAGTACATCTAAACATTCCTTGAACTCCTCCAAGGACGGTGACTCCACCACCTCCCTGGGCAGCCCATTCCAGCACCTGACCACTCTTTCAGAAAAGAATTACTTCCTAATGTCCAGCCTGAATCTCCCCTCACACAACTTGAGGCCATTCCCTCTCATCCTGTCACTAGTTACGAGAGAGAAGAGGCCGACCCCCAGCTCACTACAACCTTCCTTCAGGTAGTTATAGGGAGTGATGAGGTCTCCCCCGAGCCTCCTCTTCACCAGCTCCCTCAGCCGCTCCTCATCAGCCCTGTGCTCCAGACCCCTCACCAGCTTCATCGCCCTCCTCTGAACACGCTCCAGGGCCTCAATGTCTTCCTTGTAGTGAAGGGCCCAAAACTGAACACAGTACTTGAGATGCGGCCTCACCAGTGATGAGTACAGAGGGATGATCACTTCCCTGCTCCTACTGGCAACACTATTTCTGATACAAGCCAGGATGCCACTGGCCTTCTTGGCCACCTGGGCACACTGCTGGCTCATGTTCAGCAAAGTGTTGACTGACTCACCCAGGTCCGTTTCCTCTACACAGTCTTCCAGCCACTCTGCCCCAAGCCTATAGCGTTGCCTGGGGTTGTTGTGGCCAAAGTGCAGGACCCGGCACTTGGTCTTGTTGAACCTCATCCCAGTGGCTTCAGCCCAGTGATCCAGCCTGTCCAGATCCCTCTGCAGGGCCTTGCTACCCCCAGGCAGATCGACAGTTACTTGCGACTTGGTGTTGTCTGCAAACTTAGTGAGGGTGCACTCAATGCCCTCATCCGGGTCATCAATAAAGATATTGAACAGGACAGGCCCCAGTACCTACCCATGGGGAACACCACTCATGACCAGTTGCTGGCTCGATTTAACTCCATTCACTACCAACTCTCTGGGCCTGGCCATTCAGCCAGTTACCCAGCAAAGAGTGTGCCTGTCCAAGCCACACGGGCTGCCAGTTTCTCCAGGAGAATACTGTGGGAGACAGTGTCAAAGGCTTTGCTGAAGTCTAGGTAAACTACGTCAACAGCCTTTCCCTCATGCATCAGGCGGGTCACTGGATCATAGAAGGAGATCAGGATGGTCAAGCAGGACCTGCCCTTCACAAACCCATGCTGGCTAGGCCTGATCCCCTGGTTCTCCCACACATGCTGTGTGTTGTCCCTCAAGATTATCTGCTCCATAACCTTTCCTGGCACCGAGGTCAGGCTGACAGGCCTGTAGTTTCCTGGGTCTTCCTTACGACCCTTCTTGTAGATGGGAGTCACACTGGCAAGCCCCTAATCCTCTGAGACCTCTCTGGTTGAAGTCACCATTCTTGGAGGTGTTCAAGGAATGTTTAGATGTTGTACTGAGGGACATGGTTTAGTGGGGTTATATTGGTGACAGGTGGGTGGTTGGACTAGGTGACCTTGAAGGTCTTTTCCAGCCTTGGTGATTCTATGATTCTAAGAATGCATGCACATTTTGCCGGTTCGTGTTGAAAATTATAAGCCTTTTATCCAAGTGGCTTGATTCAGCCCTAACTAGTTACAAGTAGCATAGTATGGTAAGGCACAATTTCTGATAGCATGTAATTATCCAGCCAAGAAGCCAATCAGGAATACAGTAACACACTGGTGCGGCACCACTGCCAATTCAGTCCTCTCAATAACAATGTGCAAGAATTCCCAGAAAGGAATACAACTGGAACTCCTAGGATCAAATTCATGAACACTCAAAAGGATGTAGTTCCACCCAAAGCCTGCTGACTCTGAGGTGACCCTCAAAGATCAAATGATTGCAAGATCAATATACATGTTAAAGCTAAGGACAGTAAGACAAATGTAAGCCATAAACCAATACTCTCAATCTATGATCACCTACTAATCAGAGGATATATCTCTTGCCAGACTGATCTCCTCAGTCTAGGGAAACTGTAAGCTATTTGGCTTTTTATTTTAATTGAAAATGTTATGTTTGACAACTAAAGATGAGAAAATTCCTAATACAATTCTCTCAGTACACTGTTTGTTTAAATTGAAACTGTCCTAGATTCTGTTTTGCCTACAACGTTTCTGTGAATGGCTTGCACAGACATTTCCCTTAAAAAGATTTAGATACCTTTTCAAAAACCTTAGTAGTACTTTATGGAGTACACCACTGAGCCATAGGGTCACTGAGCTGGCAGCAACACAGAAGTCCACATCTCATGTGTCTGTATCATGTTGTGCCATACAGAAACTCATGAAGACACAGTTTAATAAACAAGGTCTTTGTTACTCCTCCTTGACTTAGAGAAATGTTGCTTCTCTACAACCTTTCTAATTTCAAGCCTAACCATTACTTGGTCACATTTTCACTGAATCACAGAAGGACTTGGGTTGGAAGGGACCTTAAAGATCATTTAGTTCCAACCCCCCCTGCCGTGGGCAAGGGGCACCCACCAGATCAGGCTGCCCAAGGCCCATCCATGGCACTGGACACTTCCAGGGATGGGGCACCCACAGCTCTGTGCAGCAGTGCCAGGCCCTCACCACATTTAGCATCAAGTAAAATATTTCTTCCTAATATCTAATATAAATCTTTTCTCTTTTAGTTTAAAGCTATTCCCCCTTGTCCTATCACTATCAGATCGTGTAAAAAGTCACTCTCCCTCCAGTTTATAAGCTCTCTTTAATTACTGGAAGGCCACTGTTTGGTCTCCCCAGAGCCTTCTATAGTCTGAACACCCCCAGCTCCCTCAGCCTTTCCTCATAGCAGAGGTGTTCCAGCCTCTGAGCATCTCTGTGGCCCTCCTCTGGACCCACTCCAACAGCTCCACACTTCCCCATTTGTTCTTGTGTCAACATTGTCCTTTAGCCTCAACACTGACACTTTCCCACCCCTTTACCAAAAAGGCAGCTGCACCCAGTCCCTCCCAACCTGCTTTGTGACACTCAAGTGACATTCATAGGGTAAGTCTTCTTTTCCCTAAGTGGCTCCAGAAGCTTTTTTTTCATGACCATTCTAGTTTGAACTGTTCATTTTGAACACTGATAACAATGTATTCCAGATTCAACAGTAATATGTCAATATGGTCTTCTGTGGTAATACTAGAACTTTTCTGCTGATACAGGAAATTTGAGCTATTAATCACAGAATCATAGAATTGTTCAGGTTGAAAAAGACCTTAAAGATCATCAAGTCCAACCACAACCTAACCATACTACTCTAACTCTAACAGCCCACCACTAAATCATGTCCACGAGCACCACATCCAAACAGTTTTTAAACACATTCAGGGATGGTGACTCAACCACCTCCCTGGGGAGCCTGTTCCAGTGCTTAACAACCCCTTTCTATAAAGTAGATTTTCTTGATCTCCAACCTAAACCTCCCCTGGCGCAGCTTGAGGCCATTTCCCCTTGTTTATTACTGCAAACAAATAAATACAGTATAGATGGCTATATTAGCCCAGTAAATTCCACTTCATATGTCCACCATGCACTGTCCAGATTTTCACTCACTTGTTCTTTGTCAATGATACCCACTGGTTCTAAGCTGAACAATATTCTTTCTGTTTTCTTTAGGCTGTGGAGGCCTGTACATCTGGTCACATTGCAGTCCATACTTCAAAAAGCCCTACCTGCCTAACTCCCTCCTCCAACATTCTTTCTAGAATTCTGAACATATGGGTAGGTGGCTATTTCATCAAGTCAGCACAGGGGTGCTTGCCACAAGTGGCATGCAGCAGATGCCGCTCTGCGGATGAGGAATTCTGAAACTCTTCTGAGAGGTGCAGTCCAAGAACGTGGGACAGAGGGAGAGAATACTACTACCTTGGAGGCAGATAAAAGGAAAGAAGGGAGTAGAACTGGAAAAATTGGCTGCTGGGAGGGGCTGTTGATAGGGGTAAAGTGAGCTAGCAGGTGGCTAATGACATCACCCTGCTCCCTCAACCAACCTCAGAGAAAATCAAGACCTCCTTGCTTCTGAGTAATACCACAGATGTCACCCGTTTCAACAGTGCAGCTGTTCACACAAGATCAAAGAAATAGAGACAGGCTCAGTGTATTTTATGCAGTCTCCAATCAAAAATGTTTGAACCATCTCCCTCAAAACTCTCTCCAGAATAACTTATCTTCCAACACGGAAAAAAAAGAAAAAAGAAAAACCAAAGCCTGAACAACACTAGGCTCTAAGTCTGTGGTTCTAAAAAGGCTGTGAAACTTCCATCCTTAGAGATTTTCAACTCAATGCGGCCTTGAACAATCCTGTTTTGAGCAGGAAGTTGAACTAGATGCATTCCACAGTTCCTCCTTAGCCCAGTCTTTTCTGTGATTCAGTGAAACGGCATTGGAAAACTGATGAAAGTATCATTTCAGTAGGATAAATTAATAGGGAAGTGCTGAACTTGATCTAGTAGAAATCGTAAAAAACTTCACCCATCCTTTTCTTACACGAATCATCCTTTTATAGGCTATTTAAATGTATATATTTTTGCAAGATCTTTAACATTTTTCCATAAGTATTTTTTCCCATTATATGTTTCCTCGCTCCACAATTTTACATTTTGACTGAAAACTAATACGAAATGTAATATATTTCTTCATTACACCACTCTAAACTCTTACTTTCGTCTTTCTAGTCAATCTAATACAAAGTTCTTCAAACAGCATTTCTTTTCCATAAGCTGTATTCCATTTATTAAAGACTTTCAGAAGTTATAGCTGGTAATATCCACAGAATTTCCTCCACCATATTTCCATACACATTGCTCCCCAGCTGCTTGTTCTTAGGAGCTTTGTGTGATTCATTTTAAAATGTCTCTGTTAACAGGGCCTTTACTGGAAAGATCATTCCTCCACCTAAGACAAGGATTTTTTTTCCCCTTACATCAGTCTAGGAATTTTTCTTGACATACCTTCATTGGCCTCTTCAGCGCTTCCTGAATATCCACGCGCTTCCGCATAATGGTCTGGTCTAGTTTGCGTTCAAAAGCCAACAGATCCATGTAGGCCTGGGACTCAGGAACCAGCTCCCGGATCTGAGAAGGAAGGAAGGAATATCCAAGCATTGGAAGCAAGAACATGCTATGTTCCAGAGCAGCAATACTCTTTCCCAGCCACTAGACAGATGTGCTAAGAAGCTGTTATCCCTAAGATGCTAAGTTTCTAGTGGGGCAGGTTTCAGTGGCGTAGTACAAGCATGACTGAAAAGCTGGAACATGGAATTAGGGCTAATGAACTTTGGATCCACAAGGCTGGAGCCACTGATGAATTTTTCAAGTAAGCCTTAGCTACAAGTACCCTGGGAGCCACTTTTCTTGGGAATGCAAAGTACTTTAAATTTGTCCTGTTTAAGCTAAAAAAGTTCTCTCTAGACTGAAAATAAAAGGTTAGTTATTCATGTTGTTTTTTTAATAAAAGCAAGTGATATTCAAGTGTTGCTTCAGGGGGGCATGGAGCACCTCCTGTATGAGGAAAGAGACCTAGAACTGCTCAGCCTGGAGAGGAGAAGACTCGGGGGGGGGGGGGGGGGAGCGCGTTCTTATCCTTATAAATATTTAATGGTCAGGAGTCAAGTCAGTGAGGACAAGGGGCAATGGGTACAGATTGGAACACAGGAAGTTCCATATGAACATGAGGAAAAACTTCTTTACTTTGAGTGTTACACAGCACTGGAACAAGCTGCCCAGAGAGGTGGTGGAGTCTCATTCTCTGGAGATATTCTAAATCTACCTGGATGCTCTCCTGTGCAGTCTGCTGTAGGGAACCTGCTTTAGTAGGGAGCTGGACTGGTAGATCCCTTCCAGCCTCTACAGTTGTGGGATCCTATGATCCTGCAATAAGTCAAAACTGCAATTTAGGAAGGCAGCCATTGTTACCATATCTTCTTGGCTGACATGAAACTGACCTAAAAATTTAAGTTTTTATATGAGATGCTGAGTCAACAGAGATACAGATACAGAGATGCAGAGTCAACTTATGTTCTTGCTAAATTTTACTGCTATTTAATATATTAGCTAAGCCATATTAGCTGTAAGAAAAAAATCCATTTTTATTCACCTTATTCCAGAAAGGTTAGCAGAGGATGTGATAGAAGTAGGTTAGGAGGAAGAAAGAGACAGAAGTCTCCTACTCAGTACAAGAGAGACATGGACATCCTGCAGAGAGTCCAGTGAAGAGCCATGAAGGTGATGAAGTGACTGAAGCACCCATCCTACAAGAAGAGGCTGAGAGAACTGGGACTACTCAGTCTGGAGAAGAGAAAGATCAGGGGGATCTCATGAATGTCTGTAAACACCTGAAGGGGTGGTGCAAAGAGGATGGAGCCAGGCTCTTCTCTGTATGGTACCCAGCGACAGGACAAGAGGCAATTGGTACAAAATGGAACACAGGATTCTCACTGAACACCAGCAAACACTTCTTTACTGTAAGAGTGACTGAGCACTGGCCACAGGTTTCTCGTAGATATGGTGCAGATAACCCTCCTTCTTGGAGATACTCAAAAGCTATGCTGACATGGCTCTGGGCAACCTCTTCTCAGGGCTCCTGCATGAACAGGGGAAGGAGTTGGACCAGATGACCTCCAGAGGTCCTCTCTAACCTGAACCATTCTATGATTCTGTGTAAAGAGAAAGTACTTAAGATCTGAGTCTAGAAACAGACAAGTACACCCTTGCAAGAAAAAGTCAGTTCTTAACTGGGAATAACTTAAGCAAGCAAACCACAAAAAAAAGAAACTCTAAGTATAAAAATACTCTACTGGACTGCCATGTCAATTTTTATGATACTCCAGCTTTCACCTACATAATTAAAATATTCAGCTGTTAGAATATCTGTTCCATAAGAATTAAGAGCAAATTGGTATTCCTGTTCTGCTTTAAAATGAGAAGTCTGCAGTCTGAATTTGGTTTAAGACACAAGCATGTATGTGAGAAATACCTGGCAAAGAGGAACAGGGCAAGGCAAGAGAGCTTCCCAAGCGTGGGTACAACTTCAGCACGTTGTGCATACTGTGTACAAAACCATTTCACTTCACAAGAGAAAACCCCAGGCTTCTTTTGGATCAAGATCAGTCATTTTTTTTTCATATGAAGAGCTACTAATGACAATTGATCCATGGTGCTGACACACGGCCACTTGACATCAAACCCTGAAGTAGCGGGGAGGCTACTCACAGTGCTGCCCATAACTGGCATCTGTTCACCTAGCCTGTTGGTGTTAGGGAGCCTGACAGGTTCCTAGTAAAATCATCCTGTTTTATGATCATATCTTGTCCATACACCTGTTCACTATGCGTTGCAAGGACATAACGACTACTGCACTGAGTCATCCCAAAATCAGTCTCTCCCAGTATTGAACCCCTGACAGCATTTGAAAGTTGATGTCCTTTATCACCTACAATAGCCTAAGGTATGGTGTTTCAGAACCTCTAGAGACAGTATGCAAACTAATTCATTTTGTTCATTCTGAACCTGCCACCTGTTTGTTTCTTTTGATGTCATCTTCTTGTAGGGTTGGAGGAGCAGCGGGCAGGATCTCTCTAAGCACCTTCTCCATACTGCCTATACATTTTTCAGAGGTTGATAGTTTTCTGTCATCCTTTTCCAAGACAAACAATCACACCCTACTGCATTTACACTGATCAAGACTATCAAATAAATGTCTCTTTCAATATTATTTGTTTGTTTCATTTGAGGTGCTAGAACACCTGTACTATTTGCATCAAGACTGATGCTTTTGAAAAGCAGAAACCATGGAGCCAAAGAAATGCTTTGCTTTTATTCCATGAAATTCTGTTCAGCTTTAGCTGAACCACTATATTTTTAACTGCTTGTATTCTACTCAGTCTCACTATCAACTGAATAATAGAAGAACATGAATATTTTTTGGAGCAAAGCACAAAGAGCAAGCATTGCTCTGAAAGCTTCAAAGAGTTTCCAGACAGTCTGCAGAATAAGGAGAGCTAGGCAATACTTCCTCCCCATAGTGAATACAAAACTTGGCATGTGAGAAAATACCCCCACACCACTATCTTGCCACACAGAGAAGAAAGGATTCCTCAGCTCCTTCAACACAGAGCAAATGAATCATGTTGTACTGTGTTGTTTAAAAAATTCTGGACATAGTTTCTGACTTTTACCTCTGAGTCACAGCACAGTCAGTTCATGAACTCCCAGGCACACAACAAAGCAGGGAGCTCGCCTACACAGCCCTCCACTTCAAGCATATTCTACAGCTGTGGTACAACTTCTCCTGCTGGTTCTCAAAGTACTAGAGATAGGACATAATGAAATTTCTAGTAAGCTTGTAGAAACAGTAATCATCAATAAATATTTCTATTCCACACTTTTACATCTCTTACCACGTGAGAGTGAAAGGTATTTCCTATTTCCTATTCCACCTATAACCAAACTGGATATTAAACAACATTTGAGAAAGCATACACTCCAAAATTAGCCAACAAAGATAATATTGCATATAATTCTCGGAATGCAAGAGGCTGCAGGTTGAGAAAGTGCTTGGGAGAAAAATTGTATGTACTTTCCTGTGTTTGTACTCTCTTGCAGGTACATGCTACAGCTGCAGAGAATATAGGATACTGAGCTAGAACAAAGGTCCACTCAGTTCAGTTTTGACTGCTCTTACAGTCTTTTGCTTTCTCAGTGTAGTACTGGAATATTCTGGGGGAAGCATGGTAATGATCCAATCCCATACTCTTTCCCAATTTTGCCTCAAGAAAGAGAATAATCAAAGGTAAGCTCCAGGAGTAGCACATCACAAAGAATAATTTGATTTGTTTCTCTAACATAATAGCTCAAAAAGAGAAAGATATTTTTGAACTGCAGCCAATAGTACGTAATTCATTTTTCTGTTTTCTTCATAGGTAACTGAGACTCAGTTATCTTGGTGTTTATGTCATAAGGATCTGCACAACCTACAGAGTTTTCTTCTTGCACTTTCCCCTAACTGAAAAGTCCATAGCTTTTCATGCAAGCTTACTCTCTTCTATGAAAGTTTTAGGTATAAACGTGTGAAGCGTACTTCAAGACCTGAATTACCTACTCCGGCCTTTTTCCATTCCAAGAAGCTACAAAAATTACTGAGCAGCAGCAACTCATCCTCTGATATTTTGAAGCATGTATGCTAAATCCTCTCTTATAATTATATGGATAACTGGAACAAATTCGTATTAACATTAGTAAGGTAGGGTTTTTCTAGGGGCTGAGGCTCTTTTTCTTTCTACTGTGAAAATTCAAACATTTCAAAAATTTTTAAAAAATAAGAACATACTTATTAATTTCTGTGCTTTTATCCTTGATTTCCATGGACTTATTTTATACTGATGGTGGCCAAAGAATGGAAAAAGTAGAACTGAGGCAATGAGGACAGTGAGCAGGAATGGCATAATGGGGAAGGCTTACAACTTCCTTGTAGAAGCAGCACAATATGCATGTGCCTGTAAACAAATACACACAGCTTGTGAAACAAACAAACAGATGGAATCCAAAGTCAGTGAACAGTTGCAGCACTACCATTTCTTGGATAACCGAAACATCATGGGATAACTTCTATGACTTGGCAGAGTGTGATGTCTTGGAAGGCAATGACAACAAGTTGCACGCTACACAAAGGCCTGATCTAAAGAGTGAGTGTTGCTCTAGAACAGCTGAGACCGTGGGATGGATCTCCTACAAGCCACCTGACCAAGGAGGAGACACAGCCTTTTCTACATCTTAAAAATGCTCCATTGTTGCAGACCCTCATACTTATGGAAGACTTTAACCGCCTTGACATCTGCCTAGGCACAGCACCAGGCATAAGCACTAAGGAGATTTCTGCATTGGACTGATGATAATTTCTTAACACAGGTGATCAACAAACTGACAAGATGTGCTTTGCCGAACCTATTACAAACAAGGAAGGAAGAACTGGTTGTGGATATGAAGATTAAAGGCAACCCTGGCTGCAGAAAAAGAATGAGATAGTGGAGTTGGGGATGCTCTGTGAAGAGAGCAAGATCGGGGCTTCAGAAGAGCAGGTTTTGGCATGTTCAGGTATCTGCTCAGAAGGATTCCATGGGATGATGGGGATCCCTAAAGGACAAAGGAGCTCAGGGGATGTGGGCTGACCTTCAAGGACAGTCTTTTCAAAGCACAGGGGAACAATCCAGACCAAAGTGCAAAGTTGAACAGGCCTGGCAGAAGACAAGCAGAGTTAAATAGGGAATTCCTGAATGCCTTCAAACGCAAAAAAAGAGTGCATGGAGGTGGGAGCCAGCTCTTGCAGTTTCTCTTGGTAGACATGTGCTCCATCCTCGTGGCCCACTGTGGGCTTCATTCCAGTACATCAGGTGTCTTTCTGGTCCTCTGTTCGGAAGACCAGGTGCAGTTTCACAAGTACGGCATAGCAGGGAATAGCCTCTTTCCTTGACTTGATGGCATCACTCAGGCTAATACAGCCCACTTTGCAGTCAACCTTTATCATGGCTGGATTAGCTCATGGACTTATTCACCACCTGTTGTCCATGAGGGCCACCAGGTCCTGCACTGCAAAGCTGCTTTCTACTCAGTTGATGCCCACCTGCAGCAGTGCAGGTGGTTATTCTATCCCAGGAGCAGAACTTTGTACTTGCCTGCATTGAACTTTATGATGTCGAATTGCTATCTTCTTTGTGCAACCTGTGAAGGTCTCATCTCTTCCGATAGCCCTGCTCCCCCAACTCTGACTCAGGCTCAGGGTCAGAGGACACGACTTACCAAGAGAAACAGAGGCAAAAACAGCACTGAGCACCTCAGCCTTTTCCATAGAATTTGACTTAAGCAGCAGACGCAGGTTTTTCCTTAGTCTTCATTCTCTTTCTGACTCACTTGCAGAAGGCTTTCTTGCTGCTTGTCATGTCTCTTGCTAGGTCCAATTCCAGTGGATCTTTGGCTCAGAACCACTCCTTCTCCAGCATGAACAAGTCCAGCTCTCTCAGCCTCTCCTGAAGGTACAGGTGTTGCTCCAGTTTCCTGACTTGTGAAGACCCTCAGCTGAACTCACTCCAGTTTTCCTATGTCTTTCTTGAATCAGGCTTCCCAATACAAAACACAAGCATTCTAGCTATGAGGCGTGGTCACATCTCTTAATCTCTTTTAATCTCTGCTCCTGCTCATACAGGCTAGTATGTCATTAGCTGCCTTTGTGGCCAGAACACACTGCTTGCTCATGTTCAGCTCACTGACCAAGATGACCTTCAGAGCCTTTCCAGCAGAGGTGCTCCCAATACTGGCAGTCCCAGCAACTGCTTACTCTTCTTTCAGGGCAGAACTCTGTATTTGACTTTGTTGAATTTCATGAGGCTCCTGTCAGCCCATTCCTCCAGCCTGCTGAGCTTCTCTTAGATGGCAGCCTTCCCTCAAGCATATGTCTTCACCTTCCCAATTTCACGTCACCTGCAAATTTTATGAGCAAGCACATCAACTGCCTCCTCCAGGTCAGTGACAAAGGTGCTAAACAGAACAGCTGCCAAGACAGATCCCTGTGATACTTGGCTTGTCCCTGTCTTCCACAATGGGTTGAGTGACCCACTGGCCACTATTCTCTAGGCACAGTCATGCAACTATATTTTAACTTGCATGGTTGTCCACCAAACTAGACCAGAATGTATCAACTTGAATACAATAATATAATGCTGAAAACTTTGCAAAAGCCAAGATAAATGAAATCCATCCACTGCTATCTCTTGGTCACAGATCCAGTCATTTTATCAGAGGAGCCAATTAAGTTGCTCAGGCATGATTTACCCTTCTCCTTCACATGCTCAGAAATGTATTTCAGAGGACTTGCTCCACAATTTTCCCAAGGATCAAAGTGAGTTTGAGTAGCCTGCAGTTCTTTGGATTGTTTTTTCCACCTTTTGTGAGGATGGGCACAACAACTGCTTTTCTCTAGTCATCAGAGACGTGCCCTGCTTTCTACAACACTTTAGAGGTGATAGAGATTGGCCTTGCAAGGACCTTGCCCAGTCCCATCAACAACAAGGATGCAGCCTGTTGAGTTTCAGTGGCTTGTATGGTCAAGTTCCCTCAAGGAATCCCTGGCTTAATCCCTGTCCATTCTTGGTTGCTCTTCTTGAATGTGTTCTCTGATCACAGTGGTATGGCAGACATTGTTAGTGCAGGCTGAGACAAAGTAGGCTTTGAGTACTTCAGTCTTATGTGTCTCCATTATCCCTGTATCACCTAGTTCACTCAGCATCAGGCCCACATTTCCTTTGGCCAGCCTTTTATTAATAATATGCCAGTAAAAACTCTTCTTGTTGCCCCGATGATCCCTTCAAGTCTCAACTACAGCTGAACTTAGACTTCCACAGTATTGTAGGGGTTGGAAGGGACCTCTGGAGATTCTCCAGTCCAACCCTGCAAAGCAGGTTCCCTAGAGGAGGTTGCACAGTGTCCAGAAGAGTCTGGAATATCTCTGAAGAAGGAGACTTCTCCACCTCCTTGGGCTCTGTTCCAGGGCTCTGCCACCCTCACAGCACAGAAATTCCTCCTTATGTTCAGATGGAACTCCCTGGGCTCCAGTCAATGCCCACTGCCCCTTGTCCTGGTGCTGGGCACCACTGAACAGAAACATGCCCATCCTCCTGATCCCCACTCTTCAGATACTGATCAGCACTGATCAGATCCCTCTCAGCCTTCTCTTTCCCAACTGAACAGCCCAAGGGCTCTCAGCCTTTCCCCATCAGGAGATGCTCCAAGCCCCCACCATCTCTGCAGCCCTCCACTGGGCTCTCTCCAGCAGTTGCCAGTCTGCCTGGAACTGAGGAGCCCAGCACTGGGTGCACTGCTCCAGATGTGGCCACCCCGGGGCAGAGCAGAGTAGAAGATCACCTCCCTCACCCTGCTGGCTACGCTCTGTGCAGCCTATCTCAGCGTGCCACTGGCCTTCTTGGCTCCTAGGGCACAATGCTGGCTCGTTATCAACTTGCTGTCCACCAGGACACTCAGGTCCTTCTCTGCAGAGCTGCTTTCCAGAAGGACAGCCCCTAACCTGATGCATGTGGCTATCGCTTCTCACATGTAGGACTCTACACTCACCCTTGCTGAACCTCATAAAGGTTCAGCATTTCCTGGTACTACTCCCTACAAGCCCAGGCAATATATCTAAATTCCTCCTGTGTAGCCTATCTCTGCTTCCACCTCCTGTGTACTACCTTTTGATGCTGGGAGTTCCACTCTGAGTTTCCCACTTCGTCAAGCTGGGCTCCTCATAAGTCTTAGCATTTTTCTGGGTATCTGGATGGACTGCTCTTGCACATGAAAGACGCTGTCTTTAAATACCTGCCAGCTTCCCCGTGCCACTTGTCCCTTCAGAGTTGCCTCCCAATGGGATTGCACATACCTGTTCCCTGAATAAGACAAACTCTGCTTGTTTAAAGTCCATGGTCCATACTTCACCTCTCCCCTTTCTTATTCCCTTCAGGATCTGGAACTTCTTTATTTCATCTTTACTACTGCTAAGATTGCCCTTTCTTCCTTATGAACAAATAGCAGATCCAGATATGTCTCACTACATCCTGGCACAGATGGAGAAAAAGGTGGACAACAGCCATGCAGTAACCAAAAAACAACAGGACAGCTATCACAGCATGAGAGTAAAGCAGAGGAATCCCTTATAGTGGTCAGTGAACGGCAGCAGGAGTTGACTATCTTTATAAGGGAGAATGAAGAAGAGAAAATTAAAAAGAAAGGACAGCTGTATGAAAACCCATCAACACAGCTAGTCGAGAAGTCTTCTGAAGAATCTGAGAAGCACTAGGAAAGACAGTAACTAACAGTAAGAAGCAAGCCTGCCTCCAAAGGAGGCATAGTTTCCTGTTCTAAAGTTGCACTCCACTCAGCAAGCTAAATGGGGAAAAGAAAAGAGACGCACAGCTGTGGAGTCAGAAGAATTTTCAGTAGAGCTTCTTGCATTAGAATGAGTAGGCATAAAAGCTGGAGAAAGAGAACAGTGAATCACAGTCACAGTGTCTGGAAAAATATGTAATGACTCAGAACTAAGAAAAGATAGACACTGACCAGAAGTAATGAGAAGACATGGCCTGAAGAAAGAAGAGCAGTCTGATGTGCAGTCATGTTTCTCTAAGGGCAGTCTGCGGCCTCAGGTCAAAACTGAAGCACACCTTATAGACTCAGGTCACAAAGGCCATGTCAGCTGGTGACATCTGCATACCCAACTATGAATGAAGATGCCTATGAACTTTCCTGAAATTTTATGAGGGTATTAATGACCTGAGAAGAAAGACAGGATCCAGAGGTAAAGAAAACAGGGCATGGCATATCCTGCAGCACAGAACTGTAATTAATGTTGAACACACTACAAAAACCTCTAAACCTTGTTGTGTTACAGTATGTCAGCCTGGAGTTCATGAAGTCTCTTTCTGTTCATTAAAACTGCATTTTAGACAAAAGATATTCAGCAGATCCGGTCTCCTTCATTTAAGCAAAGCATTTAAAATACAGTCATAAAGGGAAGAGCTACCTAAGACTGAAAAAGTGGGGATTAGAACAAAAACGATGTGGTAAAGAACAGGCATAGAAAAGAAAATAAGCAGAAAGTACCTCATGGACTGGTCTTGAAAATGATTTTATTCAGATAATTTTACTAATAGCTCTAGCATCAAAAATAAAAAAAGGAGAAGCATGCTAACAAAACTTAATAATGATAAATTTGGGTAGTATCGTGAATACACGGCAGAGGATAGTACAAAGAACGTAAGAAAGCAAAGAAATGTACAATAGAAATGGGATGAAATATAACATTACAAAGCACAAGATCATGTTCCTCGAAGTCTATACCAATAATTCCTGCTCTAACATGGGAATTCATCACTTGCAAAAAAATAGAAATACTTGTGAGTATTAATCAATCATAGAATGACTATATGCTATATCACTGTGGCAAGGCTGTAAAAAGGAGAATCTAATTCTAATGGGCATCACTTGCTCTTTCCAGTGGACATAAAAATGCCTTACTGCTTTTCAAGTATTGGTGATATAGGTAATCTGGAATACCACGTATAGTTCTGGTTTCCCGAGAATTAAATTTAAAGAGGTTCAAAAGATGTGAATTTAGCCTAGAATAGACATAATGAAGGACTGTGAGCATTAGAAACATAGGGAGCCATTCGTGTTTGGAAAACTAAAAGCACTTTCCTTGCTGAGCCTAACAACAACCAAAAAAAATGTGTGGAGGGGAAGCTGCCAAATTTAAATATCGCAGAAGTAAGGAAGCTAATTAGTCTTGAGGCAGTAATTACATGAGATGGCTTCCATGACAGAGCGAACAGGACTGGATGTGACAGGAAGTCACCTACCGTTCTGTAATATCTTCCTGTGTGCAACAGTTGGGTAGGCTGGACTGTTCTTATACAATGATACCTATGTAAAATTAAGTTCATGTCGAATAGCTGAACTGCAGCAGATAAGCAACCCCACCCAACTAGCAAGACACTCCATCCAAAGCACAGTCTTGGTAAAGAAACCTGGAAGTCTTGTAACTGGTTAGCTATGCAGCTACCTGACTATCACAGCAACTAACCCTGAGAACTCACCTCCTTTTCTACTGTCACATAAGACACTTCTCAGGAGTAAAATCTGTTTAATATAACACCTCTCCCCTTCACGGTTCCCAGAAAACACAAGGAAGAGTCTGCAGAATGCCTGCGGCAACAAATGCTGACTGGCTGGAAAACACTCAAGAAGTAGCTTTGGGAAGTTGGAACTTCTATCCCGAGTTTCATCTCATTCCTTATCCAGAGCATAAATCTTCCACTTGACAGGACGCTGATTTACACAGCATTTCACTATCTCATGAATGGTGAGAATAAGGAGGTTCTGATAGACTTGACTACGCCAAATGAAGTACTTTAATCCAGACACAAAATCATACCATTGATATCATCACTTCAGCTGCACTGATAAAAACTCCATTACAGACAGGACTCTAGCAATTTGTGTTGTCATATTATCACATCAGTTAAAATTACTGGCTGACAGTAACAAAGGCAATGAAAGGCAGGAAGACTTGGTGACAGCATGGTTCTGAATGGTGCAAGCACTTGTAGAGCTTTTTGACTTATGTGAAGTTAGGCTCCATCTATTAAAAATTATCACGGATTTGATAAAGAGGCGTTAAGTCTTCTATTGCCAGAGAAGTTTGGTTACCTCTGTTTTCAGACCCTTGCATCTTGTAAAGGCACCAGATAAAGGAAAATTTTTTAAAAACAGCTTTCAAATAGACACGTTTAAAATGTCATCCATAAGGGATCATTGTCTCTGAAACACAATTTGTGAGACAGACAAGAAATGAAGCTTTCATTCTAAGAAAGTACAGACTCCAAGAAGGAATGAGGCTTTAAGACACCTTGGAGTCTGCAAGTAGTTCAGAGCTCTGGATTTCACGGTAGCCTGCTCCTTTCAAGACAGTAGCATGAGAAAATGAATGGCTAACCCATGAGAGACTGTATTATCAGAGAGTGGCAGAGTGATAGGCAGTGAAAATTTGCTATCAGGTGTACCAAAAAGGGCTCATTTCTTCAATTGATTGTAACTAGGTACCTTTGGAATGTCACAGAAGAGAATCTGGAGGTTGCTGCAGAGTTTGGGTTTACGCTAGTGGTTGAAAGGTAGAGTTGAAGAGGAGAGCTACACACCTATGAAAAGAATTCTGAGCCCAGAAAGAGCAACAGAAGCCAAAGAAACTGGGACTACCTTATGACGAGTGTATGTGCTTTGAAGACTCAAGGATCTTGTCCTTTGGGACCATACAGGTTTTAGGGGAACTATACTAAGGAGGGGACAGGAACAGAGAAGCCTGGGAATAATGAAAGAGAACACAAGAGAAATTCTTGTGTTTAAAAAGGAAGTGGAAGATTTAAGCATTGAGGATCAAGCACAGTCAGCAACTAAGAGATGGACATATCTGCAGAGATAAGAGAATTAATAACTGCCTGAATAACACAGGCCCACTGAACTCTGTTGTTTATGTAGATTCTAAGACACAACTGCAAAAACTAGAAACTGGCAGGTCTACTGGGCCAGGGAGAACTAAGAACAAGTCCACCTCCTACAAGCACAGCTGCACTCTGAACCAGCCTCAAAAATTGATCAAAAACATCTTTAAACCTCAAAGAGCCCCAGCATCAAGTAATGTACTTCACAGTCCAGCACCACTGTCCATCCAGCAAGTGGCAGTGCTGGCACAGCTAACCCAGCACAAGAGGATGACAGGCCAGGCTGCACCCCACGCTCCCAGCCCCCAGCCCCAGCCCCAGCCTGGCTCTCTAGACTTTCACCCACTGCCTACTTACTTTTTAATTAGATTTTTAAACAAAAACTGAAAGTATTTTCTAAAATCCCTCTAATTACGCTAAGATGCTGAACTGATTGTGAAGGGAATAGGAAATGAAAGCGACTCACCCTCTGAGGGAGAATTTTGTCAGCCATCTTCCTCCTCTTGGCACTGTACATTTTTTAAAGAAAAAAACACGTTACCATGGTGACAGATCTAGGAGTAACGAGGCCACCTGCTAAATTATCCTGACATCTCCACATGCTGGTGCACAGCTGTGCATGCATCAGCAAAAGGGTCTCACCCATGCCCAGGACCTAGGACCCCTTCTCTCAGCAGCCTGGGGAGGCAGTTAGCTAAGAACAAATCAGGGCTGTCTGTTATGCATCTTGGAAAGAAGTACGCAAGTTCTTTGATCGCGGCATCTTCTACGGTGCAGAGCAGCAATGTATGCAAGTACATGTGCACGTGCCGTCCACGGATACAGAAAGAGCATGTCGAAGGACAGCACGTGTGTGGAAGTGTGCACAGACATACCTACGTACATGCACAAGGAAGAGGTGAGTGCCTGTAAGCTGATGCGAACTTGTTCAAATGGATCCGAGTATGCATTCGTTCGTGCCCAAAATTGAGTGGTAATGTTCATTTGCGTATGAAAACACACATATATACGCACCCTTACATATATACGCTCGTTTTACTGAAATGAGTGACTTACAATGCCAATTCAGTTTGTCTCCATGCTTGTTCATCAGTCATGTTATGAATGTCAATGCGAGAAGATAAACGTGTGCCTGTAGTGCATATGTATAATGTGTCCAAGCCCATACACAAGCACATTTATAGAAGTATGCTTTTAAACACATTCCTGTGTTCATATGCATACAGCCAAATTTATATATGCCTCAGAAACGGTACTGCTAGGAAAACTGCCAAATATATTGTAATTTGAAGTCGTCAGATTCTGAAAAGCATTTGCTCCCATCAAACTGACACCTCGCTTTCTCTAGCGAGGCTAAGAGGAAATTCAAACCTTACTCTTCACCTCCGTAAGTTGTGAGGCCTTTGTCTTAAGCAGAAGATTAATCACTCCATCTGTGACACAGACAAATGAGGTAAAGAGAACCGCCCGCCGCTGATCTGCTACGTCACAGGGATGCCCTTCCTCATGGCTTTCATCTAGGAAATCTGTCATCAGCCACGTCCACATCAAAGCTGTTTCCACACACACCCGTGTGACAAACTCTATTCTTACATTTGCTAATAATAAGCCTGGCCTGAAATACCAGATTCTTCCCCATCTGCACAGAAGCCTAACCCTGAGGAACTCCTTGTGCTTGGAGGTGAAAACTACATCCTTCCTCGGGCAGAAAATTTATGCACGCAGTCACACACGATTTCACAGATGAACAATGCCCCTTTTTTAAAAGTGCAGAAATAACGGGACCAGAACATTACATGGTTTAAACCTCCAACACCTTCTGCAACTGACAAAAATCAAAACTGCACTGAAACTCTTCAAAGATTCTGGAGCAAGCTCCATCCTCCCAAACAGAAGTGGAATATGCACCCACAGCAACCCCAAAGGCTTTCAGCTAAGTAGCAAAAACAAACAAGGTGACAAAACCCCAACAACGTGGCTCTAAAAAGTTTTCCATGACTGTTACAAAAAAAGATTTACCTGCTTTTTGTCTTGCAAACCTGCCAAGAAAGGAAAATTACACTTTCTTGGCCCTTTTGTGCCATAAAACATGGGGCTCAATTAATCCTAGAACGGGACCCAATGTTCCAGAAAAGTTTGCCTGAAAAACTAGGAAAGTTTCAATGGGAAATGACAGGGAGGTGGGAATGAACCAGGGGGAAACACTGCAAAGATTATCTGGAGTGACAGTATGGCAGAAGGAACAGAGAAACTTCCCTAAGTAACTAACATGCACTGGTGTAAACTGTACTCATAACAGTAGTGATTATTGCTAGAAGTGTGGAAATTAAGAACTGGGAGGGAAGAACTGCTTCCTTCTGTGATTTATGACACTGACTTTTAGGAAACAAACTATTCTTCCTTAATTATCCCTGGAAACTGGTTAGTGACTGAAGTTTAACTTGATCATTCAGCTATGGCAATTTTTCAGGTTGAATCTATCCCATTTATTTGAGGGCTAGGCATTCTCGTGTGCAGCTTCCTGGAGGATCTCCTGGGAGGTGCTGTGGAATGCACATTTTTGCTAGTGCATGGGCAAGGCCTCCATGACGCACATGCATCTTATGCTGCACCCACACACATTCCTTCTATATTTAATCTTGTTGAACCTTAATATATTAATACTCTCAGGACTTGTGTCCTTTCCAGATGCATCCAAGACATAAGCATTCTCGAGTCTGGCTTGCTGACCCAAGGCATATAAACTAGACAGAGTAGGGCTCCCGAAGCATAGATCTTAGGAAATCGTGTTTTACCTAAAACTGGATATGATGACACCGCTAGAACACTGTATGATCCTATATATACCCATAAGAATCTTGCAAAGGGCAGTCAAACCTAGATGACTGCACCCTATCAGTTTATCAGGAACTGGCTCATACCTCAGAACACAAGTATGATAAGGTCTAATAAGTTGCAGAAAGAAATCAGAGAAATATTATTTAAGACAGAATGCAATCAGCACTGTAGAAAGTGGACATATATTTGAAAGAAAGCTTCTTTAAAAAAAAAAATCCTCAGACTGTAGGAAAAATTCCCATGAGTATCTCTCTCCTTTAACGCAGCAATGCCTACAAAAATTGCAAGCTTTATGACCACTCCTTTGAGTGACCATAGTACAAGTATTCATGTCACCAACAAAAAGATCTTTTCCACTTGCCTTGTTTACAAACCAATTTGTTAGCCAGTCAGAAATCAGAGAAACTATAGAGAACAGATAACAAATTATACAATAATTGCATTATATTACAAAAGAACTAATCATTAATTTTATGGGCTAAATGTGATGGCCAGCTCTATAGCCCGATATACCTGCAAGGTGAAAGCATTTTATCTGCAGAAACAGACATCAGTAAAGGTCATCATCTTTAGAGACCATTCCTAAACAAAGCATGGAGTAAAATTTACCTTTGTTTTCCTGCTTTAAGAAACTGACACTACATACATCTTCTGGTTTGTCTCATTCAATCTTAAAGGTCTTAGTTATTGCTAAATAAAGATTTTCTTCCTCAAGTTTTTCTCCCACACTTCCTTTCTGGAACACTCACCTCCTGGTTCGGTTCTGAGTAGCTTGCTGCTGCTGTTGCACTTGCTGCTGCACCTGCTGTTGCTGGACCTGCTGCGGTGCAGTTCGTTTTCTTGTTGTTTCCATCACAGTCTGGGGCATCCCAGGTCTCACCGAGGGGCTTCCAACATATGGAGGGCCTGGGGGACCCATGGGAGCCCCCTGATGGGGCATTCGAGCTCCTGATGGCATCCCAGGTCGCTAGGGAAGAAGCAAAACAGGAAAAAAGAGCCAGTTTGGTCCCTGCTTCTCCAGCTGCGATAATATTTGTACACAATCAGACTCTAGTTCCCGCAATTTCCCCATTTTTACCAACCTTACATATAAGCAGCAACACAGAGCACAAGAGATCTGAATTGGAACTCCCTGGACATCATAAAGCGGAACACAGTGATAATGGAGACGGGAAACAGAGATGAAAAATACTGGACATGGGAAAGCACTCAGTGGTCAGCAACACTCAGGCCAGCTTACAGCAGACAGCTCTACCTTCTTACAGAAGCTGACATGGCATGCAACACACAGTTCAAACAGATGCACTCCGCAGGCTAATCAAAGCAAAAGCAAAGTGACATCTACAGTACTCCAGATTTTGAATGGGCCAACAGGATGCTTTGAGCAGTAGGGACACTGAAACAAGCAGAGCTGAACTACGGAAGCACTGCAGTAAAGCATTTTCCACCGAAAGCCCTTGCATCCACCTACACTGGAGAGCACCGTAAGTTCATGATACGCCAAGAACCGTTTAAGGAAAGGTCATGTCTCAGATCAAGAAGAAAAACAAAGTGATACTTTGTCAGCAACCCCTGAAGGCATTCTAAAGTCCAGACATTTATGTTGACTTCAGCACGCTCTGGACTCTCCCTTTAGGTGAGACTGCAAGCTTAACGCTGAACGAGACACTCAGCAAAGTCGATGCCATACAGAAGTTTATATTACTCAAGGAAAACCACCATTAAAATAATTGCCACCCGAAAAACGTGATTCAAAACAGAGGAAAGAGCTTAGTTTCTCTCTAAGAAGAATCAAAATATGTGTTACAGATCTTTATGTATCTTTGAAAATACAGATGCACACACACGTATTATATACATTTGAACTAATATATAAATAAAAACTATCATACAGAAAAGACTTTTGAAATTCTAAGCAACGGCGAGTGTAGAGTCCTACATGTGACAAGGAATAACTGCAGTATTAGTACAGGTTGGAGGCCAAGCTGCTGGAAAGAAGCTCTTCAGAGAAGGACCTGGGCGTCATGGTAGCCAACAGTCAAGCAGTGGCTGACCACAGGCTGATGATGAGCTGGCAGTGTGCACTGGTGGCCAAGAAGACCAATGGGACCCTGGACACTGCAGAGAGCGTGGCCAGCAGGGTGAGGGAGGTGCTCCTCCCCTCCGCTCTGCCCTGGTGGGAGCACATCAGGAGCGCTGCAGCCAGTGCTGGGCTGTCCAGTTCCAGGCAGACTGGGAACTGCTGGAGACAGCCCAGTGGGGGGTGCAGAGATGGTGGGGGCCTGGAGCAGCTCCTGATGGGGACAGGCTGAGAGCCCCGGGGCTGTGCACCTGGAGGAGAGAAGGCTGAGGGGGATCTCTGAGCAGGTATCTCTGATCGATATCTGAAGGGAGAGGGCTGGAGGAGGGGGCCAGGCTCTGCTCAGTGGTACCCAACACCAGGACAAGGAACAGTGGGCACAGACTGGAGCTCAGGGAGTTCCATCTGAGTGTGAGGAGGAATTTCTGTGCTGTGATGGTAGCAGAGCCCTGGAACGGAGCACAGAGACGTGGAGGCATCTCCTCTGGAGATATCCCAAACGCTTCTGGACACTGTGCAACTAACTGCTGCAGAGAACTGCCATGGGAGGTTGGAGTGAAGGAGCTCCAGAGGTCCCTCCCAACCCCTACAGCTCTGGGATTATGTGATTCTGTAAACCCTCTCTGGAGCATAGGAAGTTCCGCAGAAATGTACATGAGAACTTCTTCACAGTGAGGCGACGGAGCCCTGGAACAGGCTGCCCAGGGAGGTGGTGGAGTTTCCTTCTCTGGAGACATTCAAGACCTGCCTGGCCACCTACCTGTGCAACCTGCTCTAGGGAGCCTGCTTTGGCAGGGGGGTTGGACTCGATGGTCTCTAGAGGTCCCTTCCAGCCCCTACAATTCTGTGATTCCGTGTGATTCTCTCTACAAATTCTTTTAATGTAGCTATGAGGCCATAGCATCCATTATGGATAAACAATTGGTTATAGAATATAAATGAGGTGAAAGTGAATTATGATGATAATCTTACGTGGGCATTTCCAAGAGCTCTGCAAAATCATGAGCAGCCTGGAGAGGGCAGATGGAGACTGACTGTTCACTGTCCCATCTGGTACATAAACCATGGCCAGCAGAGGAACCTACAAGGAGTCACGTTCATAGACAAAATGGGGTGGTTTGCCACACAGTGGGTAGTGAGCCTGTGGAACTACTTTTCTAAGAGATGTTAAAGACATAGAAAATATTTTTGGCTTAGAAACTTCTCTGAGGTATCAACAGTTGAAGAATGAAAAAATACGTGGGAGCAGTATTCTGGTGGTCACTAAAGTGGGATGTGTGCACCCCAGGGGGTACGCTGGGATGCAGAAAGAAAACATTTTCTGTACCATTAAAAATATATATATATTTTTACTTAGATTATTTCATCTTTGTCTTGTCTCTTTTTTAATCTCTGTTCATATTGGTACATTAGTAATGATAGGAATGCAAGACCAAAAGAGTTTGGAGACGGCTGCTTTGTACAGCTGTCCTGTCCTTGTCTACTGTAGCCATCTGCTATGGTTGCTGTTATACACAGCGTTGCAGGCCCAGGGGAACCTTTTCTGAGCCACAAAAGCTGCTCCTATGTTATGCTCCAACATACATTTTACAGTAAAAAAGCACCTATTCTGGCTGCAAGCCCTAAACAACAGTGCTTTGCTGCATCTCCAAATTAGCAAACCACGTCCTCCATAGCTCCCAAAGCCCCAGCTCAGCGCCCTCCCAACTCATTACCAGTCTTACATATTCCTTGTGCCTGGATGCCTGAAGGAAAAGGAAGAAAGAAAGAAGGGAAATGATCACTAAAGAGCCAAGGGTTATAACTGGTTTGGACAGAGAGGGAAGGTTGAGGGGAGAGAGAGCAGCACAGCCAGCCAAGCAGGCTTCAGCAAGTATTCACGTAGGGGATTGATTATGGGTATGGCCACTGAGAACAGAAGCAGCAGGAGGCAGCAAACAGGCAAAATGGAGGCTCTGTGCAGAACTGAAAACATTTTCTTTCATAAACATTGAACTATGAAGACTGCTGGAACACAGCAGCCCCCTCCTTTCCCACTTTCTGACCCTGGCAGATGCAGTAGAAACAAATGGCCCAGAACAGGCTTCACACTTGAGCTTGTATTTAAGATCTTTCCGTTGTCTGTCAATCTACAAATTGTGGCCTTCTTCCAAAGAACTGGGCCTGCTGTTGCCTATTGATCATTCTGGGACATTTGACAGTTACTCAGAAGAGTCAAGATCCTGGGCAGAGCCATCTCATGTTTCATTCCCCATGGAGCCTGTCTGGCCACAGGGATCACGCTGCAGGCCCACTGTTCTGATTCCGCAAAGAACACCTTAAAGACTGGGGAACGAGGTCAGCAAGCCAGGCCTACTCCTGACCTAAGGATGACATCTTCAAATTTCTTTCAGTTCCCTTTGTTAAGATGAAAACATTGAAAGGACAAAACAGAAGGAGACAGCTCTAGCAAGTGCTGCAACATCGTGGACAGCTCGTTTAATCTCACCCCTTCACATGCTTCAGTCCTTCCCTTAACTTCTTACCCTCTCATATCCTACATCATATGTAGATAAAATATTACTCACTGTACAACTGCCATTTCCCTGCTGAAAACCCATCAGGCTCCCAACAGATATAGAAATGCTTTCTCTATTTAAGCCTTTGTAGAAGGAGTACTTTATCTTACCTGAAGGTTTCTTTTGCTCTCAAACACATGTGCAAGAGAAGACAGTGGCAGACAACACACTGAATTTTTCACAATACCGACATTAAAAAAGTAGTCATGATACTAAAGAACATTACAGTACTATTACGTCTTCTGAGAGTGAAGTACCACTGGCTATGGCTATGAAGTACCTCTGACTCTGCCCTCGTCCTCATGTTGTCAAGCCATACTCCATTGTATTTGAAAAGTCACGTCTGTCGGGTGAAGACCCCAGTGACTTCACTCCCATCTTTAAGAAAGGGATAAAGGAAGACCTGGGGAACTACAGGCCAGTGAACTTCATGTCAGTGCCTGGGAAGATCATGGAGCACGTGCCCCTGGAAGCTATATTAAAGGACATGCAAGATAAGGAGATGATCCACGACAGCTAGCATGGATTCACCAAGGGCAGATTGTGCCTGACCAGTCTGGTGGCCTCCTGTGATGATATGACAGCATCAGTGGACAAAGGGCAACTGATGTCATCTCCCTGGACTTCTGCAAGGCTTTTGATATGGTTCAACACCACACTCTTATCTCTAAACTCGAGAGAGAGGATTTGAAGAGCTGACTATTGAGTGGATAAGGAATTATTTGGATGCAACCGCAGCCAGAGGGTTGTGGTCAATGGCTCCATGACCAGGTGCAGGACACTGATGAGCAAGTGTCTGTCTTGGGACCAGTGTTCTTAGAATCATAGAATCCTTAGAGTTGGAAGGGACCTTTAAAGGCCATCTAGTCCAAGCCCCCTGCGATGCACAGGGACACCACAGATCCATCAGGTTGCCCAGGGCCTGATCCAGCCTCGCCTTGAAAGTCTCCAGGGTCGGGGCATCCACCACATCTGTGGGCAAGCTGTGCCAGTGTCTCACCACCCTCACTGTAAAAGACCTTTTCCTTAGATCCAAACTAAATCTACCCTCTTTGAGCTTGAAGCCATTCCTCCTTGTTCTATCACCACAGATTCTGCTGAAGAGTCTGTCCCTTTTTTTCTATAGATCCCCTCTAGATATTGAAAGGCTGCTACCAAGTCACTTTGGAGCCTTCTCTTCTCCAGGCTGCACAGTCCTGGCTCTCGCAACCTGTCCTCGTATGGGAGGTGTTCCATCCCTTGGGACATTTTTGTGGCCCTCCTCTGGATGCACTCCACCAGGTTGACATCTCTCCTGTACTGGGGACTCCACATCTGGACATATCTGCTCCAGGTGAGGTCTCACAGTGCAGAGCAGAGGGGCAGGATCCCCTCCCTCGCCCTGCTGCCCACGCTTCTTTTGACACAGTTTTTGATACAGTTGGCTTTCTGAGCTGCGAGGACACATTGCTGGCTCGTGTCCAGCCTCCCATCCACCAGCATCCCCAGGTCTTTTTCAGCAGAGCTGTGCTCAATCCTTTCATCCCCCACCTTGTACTGGTAGTGAGGGCTGCCTCGAACGACGTGCAAGATCTTGCATTTGGATTTGTTGAACCTCATGAGGTTCTCCTAAGCCCACTGCTCAAGTTTGCCTAGGTCCTTCTGGATGGCATCCTGTCCCTCTGGTGCATCGACTGCACCCCACATATTGGTGTCAGCAGCAAGCTTGCTGAGGGTGCATTCCACCCCACTGTCGATGTCATTGATGAAGATATTAAAGAGTACTGGTCCCAGCACTGACCCCTGGGGGACAGCACTCATCTTCTTCAATATCTTTATCAGTGACATAGTTGCTGGGATTGAGTGCACCCTCAGCAAGTTTGCAGATGGCACTAAGCTGAGTGGTGCAGTTGATAGAACAGAAGGAAGGGATGCCATCCAAAGAGATCTGCACAGGTCTGAAAAGTGAACAGGTTCACCCATGTGAACCTAACAAATTTCAACAAGGTTCTGCACTTGGGTCAGTGCAATCCCAGACATGTGTACAGACTGGGGGAAAAGCTCACTGAGAGCAGCCCTGCTGAGAGGGACTTGCAGCACCTGATGGACAAAAAGCTGGACATGAGCCAGCAGTGCGCACCTGCAGCCCAGAAGGCCAACTGCATCCTGAGCTGCATCAACTGAGGAGTGGCACCAGGGCAGGGAGTGGCTCGTCCCCCTCTGCTCTGCCCTTGTGAGGCCGCATCTGGAGCACTGCGTCCAGTCCTGGGGCCCCCAGCACAGAGAAACGTGGGGCTGAGGGAGCAGATCCAGAGGAGGGCACAAAGGTGTTCAGAGGGCTGGAGCACCTCTCCTTCTTCGAAAGGCTGAGGGAGCAGAGCTTGTTCGGCCTGGAGAAGAGATGGCTCTGGGGAGACCTCACTGCAGCCTTTCAGTACTTAAAGGGAGAGTATAAACAGGAGGGAGAGCAACTTTGTACATGGTCCAATAGTGACAGGACAAGGGGGAATGGCTTTGAACCAAAAGAGGGGAGATTTAGGTCAGATGTGAGGAAAAAATTCTTTACTCAGAGGTGGGGAGTCCCTGGCACAGGCTGCCCAGAGAGATGTGGGTGCCCCATCTCTGGAGGCGTTCAAGGCCAGACTGGATGGGGCCCTGCCCGACAACCCTTCCCACATCAGGGGTTTGGAAGCAGATGATCATTAGGGTCCCTTCCAACCTAATACATTCTTGATGCGAACTTCTCTCTGATGGAAGAAATGAGACCACAGTGGAGAGGTGCATTTCTGTGAATTTCTACTGCAAAGGCTTTTCTCAAGCAACATCATCATCACAGTAGTCAAAATGCTGAAGTAGATAAAAAGAGGGCTGCTGTCTGCACATAGCAGAGAGAGGACAAAAACATGGAGAACTGATAGGTACAAGGAAAAGAAGGTGTCAGGAAAAGCAAAGGCACCTACAGAAGATTGAGAAAGGGGCTGAATGGAGAGCTGGGAGTCACTGCAGTGCAACATAGCACCGAGCTGTGCATACAGCAACTTACAGTTCTGAAAAGCAAAGAGTCTATCCACCTTAGTACCGTGTAGGAGGATTCTGATGGCAAGCAGTGAACAACTACGGGCTTCTTGTTCACAAACAAACTGATACATTTTCACAAGAACAACAAAAATTACAGAGTAGTCCGGAAACTAGAAATAGGAGCTACCTTGGCTAGGCAACCTTTCTTTACAAAACAGCATTACAGTAGCTGCTAATTCATTTATGGTATAAGCGAGACATCAGATGATGTCTTGAGCTAAGAACAGGTCACTAGAAGTATACGTAACAGCTAAGAAATTCAGCTGAGGTGATATTGTCTCATGGCAACAGAATCGTGACCGCGCAAATGGTTTCCCAACAGAGATTGCCCTACCGAATGTGCCATTTCCAAATGGACTCATACAATAAAAGAAGTTGGAGACAGCTTCTCCCCTGCCCTATGACAATTAAAGCTATGACCTCGTATGGGTTCCTGTTTTTAACATCTATGAGTCTTTTATAAATTTAGTAAGCAGAAACATCAGTATTTTCATTCTTATTGCTCACCTACCGTATTCACCTTCCATTTCTCTAAAGCACTCACATCCTAGGAATAGGGTCCAAGCGTTCCACCACTGTGACTTCCAAGTTCCATCCATTTTGAAAAATGTGCACAACAATCCAAAAATATTTCACTTGAAAAATACTACATTTACAGAACTGTGAATTGTAACTTGAGACAAAGGTCAGTGAACGTCTCTTTCATGCATGCCTATTCATCGCTCAGAACAACCAGATACTGAACCTCAAACAAAGCACTTGGATACAAACAGTTCAACAAACAAACAAGCAAACACGAACAGCCTTTGGAACTGAAACTAGCAGACCCAATGTACTATCTTTAAGTTCAATCAGCTTGCTACTTTTAATAAATCTGATCACATCCACTGCAGCGATCTATGTGCTATGGAATGGATTTTGTGTGAGGAACAACAGCCAGAATGTGCCTTTGCACTCTGTAGAAGGAGCGGTTTGGGGAGGGGACAGAGTGCAGAGCTCTGCAGCATCACGGCTCGCATGGAGGAGGAGGAGATTCATCAAGTCCTCACTGTCTCTTCCCTTACAAGAACCAGACAGCAGCTAACAGCTGGTGGCATCAGGCATTTCTTTATGCAAGATAAGCTGCAAAAACTTCCTGACACAGAACACTGTGCCTGCTAAAAGTTCGTGTGCGTTCAAGAAAATATCAGCAAACTAATTTCCATAAATAAAATTCACAGAGGTGCTAAATATGCAGTACCCCTCTGGGTCAGAAAACTCCAGGGCTACAAAGCGCAGAGTATTTGGAAGGAGCACTGCTAATTTTTTGCCTTGCTCCTATACTTCCATGCAGTTACTGCTGCTCCCCTCGGGCCTGGGGGCCTGGGGACTCGGGGCTCAGTGATCCAGTGTAACTCGATTCATGTTTCTACAGTGTTTCTTTTTGAGAAAAACAGAAGAGCAACTGAAACATCTCACATACCAGTTACATCTGTGCACCTCTATTTATCAGCATATTCAACTTTTCTCAGTGGACAACACAAATATTTTGAACAAGCTCATTTTGCAAAGTCTCATTAACTATTTATTAAAAACGCATCAAGAATTAGGATGATTCGATTTTCTTAATTATTTGTGAACTTTTCTGCAATCAGCTGAGAGCTAGGAGAAGGCCAGCCCTCAGTTCCCACTGGCAGCTTGCTTATGTTTCTGAAGGCTGTACAATGTTCTTACTCTACCAGCTTTCTACAAGTACCTTCCCAAACAAACGCTCAATTCCCCAGGCTGCCTTAAGCTCAACCCAAACATCTCCTTGTTTAATAAAACAGGAAATGCATATGCAGAAAACCAGTGACTGTGTTCCAGAAACTATGCTCTGACAATGTCCTAGCACAGAGCACCCTGTATTAGGCAAGTGGAACAAACTGTTCAAAAATGACTGTTCATGAAGCTCTTTTCTACCCATTCTAGAGTTTGGGCACTGACAAGATAGTATTTATATCCATGATAACATAAAAATTGCTGAGATATCTTTCAGTAGCAAAGTTATTTTTTTTTCAAGCCTACTATTCTCCTCACCTCACTACTTCTGTAGTGATTTCTATAGCTGAAAGAAACGATTGGTTTTATTTACTTAACATAGATCATCATTCAGTTTGGGGAAAAGACCTCTAGTTCTTCCCACGATAACAGAATAAACACCATTTTTATGCCATACTGAAATATGAATCTTTGAGGTCATCCAGTCCTTCCTTTTCTCAGTAAAGCATCACCAGTGTTTCCACCATCTACGACAGACATTTACTTCTTCAACCAGTTTCTAAGAGCCTCCAACGATGGAGATTTTACAGCTTTCCTAGTCAATCTCCACCCTTAGGAATTATGGAATAAAACACACATGTGCTTCCTACAAAGCCTAATCACCGCCAGTTTCCCAGTCTCTTATTGATGAAGTCTTCTCAGCCCTCCCACTGTCACTGCCATCTGGGTTACTCCTCCTTTTGCTTATTTGTCATGCAGATAATCAACATGAAAAAAATATATATTCTGGTAAGGATATTCCAACTGATTTACAACATCTTCTGCATTACCCTCTGTCCCACTTCATTAAGAAGTTAACATTTAATTTGCTTTCTTGGTAGCAGTGGCTGCTGCTGCAGAGTAGGCAGCCCACAGTGACACCCGAGTCTTCCTCCTGGATGGTCACAGTTCATTTAAACCCTGCAGTGGATGAGGAGATGCAAAATTTGTCTATGAAATTCAGTGCTCATCCCTTTTTCCATAACAGTACTAAATCTATTAAACACTCCACATACATCCTTGCGACATCAGACCTGTCTTTTAACCTATTTTTACTTATTTAATTGCCGTATTAAATATTTGTATACATCATGGCATGCTTTGAGACCCTTCTTTCACTGTACTAAATGCTGTTTCACATAAGACAGCTTCTCAACTTACTGTCAAACTCTATGACCAGACTTGAGAAGTGGACAATCACACAATAAGAAGAATGGGGAATCAAAAAAGGAGTCACAGAAATGATGTATGGGTTTATATACATTAACAGTAGTGACGTATAACGACTATTAAACTGTAGAGATCAGCAGGAACTATCACACTTATTAGCAGAAAATAAATATGTATAAGCACTTAAGTTAGGAGGAAGAGCTACCCAAGCACAACTCAGAGGGCAAAGAACTAGATCCCTATAGAAAGAAGGAGATATGAACTGAGAAGTATATGGTAGATACAGAAAAGACCCAATAGTTGAGAAACAGACACGGACTTCTATAAGCATAGCTTGTGTGCAAAATTTAAAAAGGTTAGTTTTGGAAGGAAGAGAAAGTGGGAACAGAAAAAGGACAGGGAAACAGATTGAAAAAGGGTCAGAACAACCACACCAGAAAATGAACCCCCAGCTGCCTCCTGTGTGAAGACGACGCTGCAAGGTCCACAGCACAAGTACCAAAGAGGAGAACGTTTCTGCAATTGAGTCACAAAAGGACAAATGTCCGGACAAGAGCTTTGACAAGATGCACACTATGCATCTTCTCAAGGCCATACGTGAAGATACCTATTTGAGAAAGAAAAAGAAGGAAAAAAAGACAAAGATAGCATCCAGAGAAGGGATCCAGACAACAAAGAAGCCGATGCTAGGGTCTACATGACAGAAGAAACCGAGGAGTACCCTGCAGGAAGATTAATAATTCAGTTTGGGTCAGAAGAGTTGAAAACAACAACTAGACACCCAGAGGGAGATGTCATAAAGGCAGACCAAAATATACCGTGGACAGTAGAAAACACATCAATAAAAACATATCAGCATGAAGGTGGACATTACAGCTGTATTCATCCATAAAAGTTCTGGAAACGGAGCAGAGGGGAAAAAAAACAACAGTGAAGGATGAGGCCCCTGAAAAAATCCCTGTTCCCACAGATACAACGTGCAAGGCCCTGATGCAACAGACCAGGGGCTAGAGAAATCTAACTAATAACTGAAAGAAACGTGGCCTTCTGAGAAGAACTGCTCAGAAGAGGTGTAACAAACTAGTCAAGCAGGACAAAGCATCACACGAGGTTTCTGGCCACTGATGTGACGTCGCAGAGGGATCCAATCTGAATGACATAAAAGGAAGAAGATATCTTCTAAGCCAGCAATATGGAAAAGAACAAAGGCAAAATGAAACACACAAGAGCAAAGGGCGAAGTGACCTTAGCAAAGGAACGTCTGTTTTCAGAAAGATCGAATGAACCCAAAATCTAACAGCTCTTAGTAAATACTGCAAAATTCTCCACTATTTAATTGTTCAAACAGTACAAATATTTCTCGCAACGTTCTATCCTTGTCTATATGCCCCTATTTTTGAAAAACAAAACAATACTGATAATAATACTTGTAATAATCAAACAATTTTGTCAAAGATGGAATAAAGCAGTAACAATTTGGAGAGGAGATTTTCCCTGAAGTGGGGGCATAACCTGATCCCAAGACATTCTGGAGAAGTTTGCTCTTCAGCTCGAATTTTCAAGGAATTTCTTCAGATGCAGACACACCGTGTGTGGTTATAAGACTCTGCAATAGGTGAACTCGGGGTAGAGGCTCATTCTTCTATTTGATAGGACACATAAACAGATAAATGAAGTTGTAACTTTGGGTCTTTTGTAAGCAGTGGAAGACTGACTACCTCAACCTGCTTTGATCAAAATGAACCTGAGATCAGGAAGAAACTAGAAGTGAAGAACAAACATGGAAGGAAAAGCAGAATCAAAGGAAATAATCATGGAGGGGTGCAGAGGGCCCTACAGGAGGAGCCGGCCTAGAAGCTCTGGTCTCACTGGTGGGCAGTGGAAAGATGACAAACAGATGCAGGTACTCAGGCAACGCAGATACCAAGCGAGACGCCACCGATGGCGAAACAGCCAGTGCAGACAAGTCAGACTTTTCTAGCATCCCAACAAGTAATGGAAACAAGTTCTGCTGCATTAATTCTGGTACGAATTAACATTTCACTTGCTTAAGAGGCTAGCCGGCTCCTTTCACATCTACATGGGAAAGAAGCAGATTCGCTCAACTATCTTAGCAACTCTTCATGATACAGAAGGAGGAGCAGCGTTATACTGACAGAAACCTTGGAAAAGGAAACAGCTTCCCATACACACAGCCCTCCCAGGTTGCCTATGGCTTCTCCCAGCTACAGCCACCCTGAGCCAGACCATCGTAATGACACCCTATGTCCCCAGCACAACTGCTGTCACAGATCTGCACACCTGCTTCAGTCATATCTGCCCATCTAGCAACAGACTGCTGATGTACATCGGCAACCACATTGCCTGCTCACTGCTCTCAAAAAACAGAATGCCATCTAAAAGTCCTTCACCCTGCAAGCTCATCATAGCCAGGCTCTGCAGGACACAAGCTAGATCCAATAAATCTGGAGCAAGCCTGAATTATGGAGACAACCCAGAGGCCTGCAGTGAGCTCCCGAGATTCCTTTGTGCAGGAACACCCAGAGGATGTCTTCAAAAAGGTGTCACAGAAGGTGCCAGAACGCACGAGAGAGAAAACACACAGGGACTATCGCTATCTGAGCAATAGCTGCATTTCCTGGGTCTTATTTCGTTAAAAGTCTATCAGCACAAGAAATCCAGACGCTATAAATGGTGATCGCTTTCAACCATTAGAGTCATTTAAAGAACATCGTTTCCACTGGCAGCAAAACAAGGTTAGCACATCCCCTTAAATGGAGATCAAAGACCTGATTCCTTAAACAAAAGCTTGTAATTTTTTAAAGACCTGAGTGATTCCTTTAATTAAGCGCGGCAACATGACGTTCCCTCGTGGGTGAGCGCCCATCGGCTGGCAGAGATCTGCAGAGCTAATCTCTTCAAGCCCCTGAAAGTCACCTGTTAAGTAGCCAGAGGATACATCAGAGCGAAGGCTGGAGACAAGAACCAGAGGCAGCACCACACGGCTGCATCGGACTAGCGTCAGAATTGCTTTTCAAAACACAAGTTTGCTCACAGAACGAAGTGTCCTACGAGCCCATTTGGGTCAGACCCGGTGCGGATCCCGCACCGTGACGAGGCTCAGAAGCATGCTATTCGCCAAGCATGGAGAATCAAAGCAGCAATCACAGCACACAACCCCCCAGACAAAGCCTTATAGCAACGAATCGGTCACATCGTGTGCGCCGGCAGCCCCCGCGGCTCTCGGGCTTGGCGGGGAGCGGCGCCGCACGAGCACGCTGCAGGGGCCGCTCCAGCCCGGCGCAGCCTCCGCTTTCCACTCATCCCTCGATTCGGAGCCAGCCAGCTCGCTAACTTTCCCGACTCACCACCCCATGGACCAGAAACTCAAAAAGTTTGCTTTTCGTAGCTTTGCGAGCCCCTCCTGTAACTTCGTCTGTAGCCATCGGGGTCTGCTCAGCCTCTCTCACTCTCTCTCTTCCTCTTTCTTTCCCTTTTCTGCCTTTTTCTCCAACTCTCCCCTCTGAGTCCTGCTGGGCTCTCACACTTCTAATAGCGCGGAGTGGGGAGGGGGCCCCTTCAGGGCCTTCCTGACGGCCCACTCGCGGTCGGCCTCAGCTGCTGCATTCCTCCACTGATAAGCCAGAAATAGTTTGCGCTGCCGGGCTCTGCATGTTTACTCTGCGGGGACAGAAAATCCCGCTTTTTAAACCTCTCTGTCCAAACACCCGAGATAAGCGGCAGGCAAATTGAAAACACGTCCCGGCCTTTCGCAGCAGAGCTGCAGCCGCTCCTCCTCGGCGCAGGGTATGGTAAATTCTGGGGCAAGGGGGAGGGGGCGGCCTCGGCAGCGGCATCGGCAGCGGCATCGGCATCAGCATCAGCATCAGCCCGGCTCCTCGGGAGTTTTCCCATTAGAATATGCAGCGGGCGAGCGATGGGAAACAATGGCTCCCCCCGTTCGCAGCGCTCCGCCCGCGCCGCGCTCCAGGCCCCGTCCCCGGGGACCGCCGGCAGCGCGCAAACATTCGCTGGCGGCGATTCCAGCGCGAGTCTGAGAACGGTCCCTCCGGCGAGCGGAGGCAGCGGGAGGCGGAGAGCCAGGAGCGGGCAGGGAGAGCGCGGGGGCGAGGGGAGAGCGGGCGTGCGAGCAGCGGGGGCGGCGGGCAGCATGGCGGCGGCCCCGCGCGGGGCGATCTCTCCGGGGCGCACCGGCCCCGCCACGACGGATCCATGAAGGACCCGCGTGACTGACGGCCGCAGACATTGTTAACGCCGCAGCCGCCGTTAGGCAGCCGCAGCTCCTCGCACACAGCCCCGTGCGGCACCCCGAGACCCCACGGGCCCCGCGGCCCACGTGGCGGAAAGGGGCCTCTGCCGCGCTCCTGATCTTGGCGCCCACTCTGCACGCAGTAGTGGCGGCCGCTCCGTGATGGAGAGCGGCAATAAGCTCTCCGCGGTGCGGAGCAGCAGTGCCCTCCATAATGGAGCATGGCGGTGGTCCCTCCATGATGGCACTGCGTCCACACCTTCGTGCTGGCAGAGCGGTGCCCCCTCCCATGACGGCGCAGCAGCACGGCCCTGGGGCTCACTGCTGACCGCAGCCCTGCGCGTGTGTGCGGCTGCCGGGGGGCTCACGTCTCCCGTCCGTCTGATACAGCGATAGAGATGTTGCCAGGCTACGAGAGGGTTTTGCTCTATTCCTCTGCTTGAGATTCTTGTCTAGGGACTCTGAATTTTCTGGTAAGACTGCAAATAGAAGGGAATCGGACCTGAATTTAAGAAAATCGCTGCCCTCACCCAGTGGTTAAAAACAAGCGCAGGAAAGACACTGAATCGGGCAGCAGTGAAGAGCAGACCATGGAGATCACACGGCATCGTGCACGCAGGGACTGAGGAACAACCTCTGCTGATGTTCAAGGTGACCCCAACCCAGGCAGCGCTGTGTGGGATACCACAGAATCACAGCGTTGGGGCGTGTGGGTGCTGTTATCAATGCCCTCCCCCTTCCGCTCCCTCAGACACACCCAGCACAGCAGCACAGCCTTGTTCGGGGCACGAACCAAAGTGCTGCTGCGGCTCTGGCCAACCCGAACCGAGCGTGCGTGGGATCTGGCACCGAGCTGCTGCGTGTCAGCATGGCGGCACTGCCCTGCCTCTGCGAGGCTCGGGTCCCAAAAGCACGCGGTGACATCAGCTCCCATCTTGTGAGCCCTTTTCTGCTCCCAGCAGACGACGTGCCTTCTCTTTGCAGACTGCGCAGCGCAGGGACGCACCGGTTCCCCCGCAGCAACGCTGCTGACACAAAGCCGTACCCGTCGCTGTTCCCACTCCTAACGGGAACCGCGTCCCCACCCTCATTCCACGAAACGGCAGCGAACGCGGTGCTCGAGCACAGCGCGGGTCTCTGGGGAAGGCTCCGAGCAAACGCCCGTTAGAAGCGGTGACTGCTTCGGAGCCGCGGCACCGCCCGCAAAGGGCGCAATGGGCGCGGGACGGGGCCCCGGGGCCCGCGGCCTCCCCAGCTCGGGCCCGGCGCTCTTAGGGCGCGGCTCCGGTGCGGCGCGGCGCGGCGCGCGGTCCCCCCTCGAGTCCCCCCGCGCTCCTCCGCCAGCACCGTCGGCACCGAATGGCCACGGCGCGCCCGGCACGGGCAGGGCGTGCGCCAGCCGCGAGCCTGGGTGGGCGGCGGGCCGGGTTCGGGCCGGGCCCCCTCCAGGTCCGCGCTGAACCCGAGCGGGCCGCGGCCGGACCGATTACGGCTCCCGCGAGCCACGGGCGGCGGCGCGCGTGCCCGACGCGGCTCCGTGAAGGTCAGCCGCGGCCTCGCGGGGACGCGCGGGCGGGGGCGGCCGGGCCGCTGCAGGGAACGGCATTAACCCTTTCCGTGCCGCTCCCGCGTCGAGCGGCGCCCCGGGAACTGCGACCGCTGTGCGGGGAGAGCTGAGGAGCCGCGGGGCTCGGGGCGGCCCGGTAGGGGCACGCGCCCGTCGGAGCCGTCGCGATGACGGCCGCAGCGCCCCGCGGTCCGCTGCCATCATTGCCGACGCTGTAAGATGGGTGGCGGGGGGGGGGGGCTGCTGCAGCACGGCAGGGTTCAGGGTGGGGTTTCGTTCGTGGTTTTGATCCGCTACAGATAAAGCGACGTGAGGCAGCTGCTCCTCGCTCCGGCAGCAGCAGGCTACATCCTGAAGCACCAGGATGGGGCGGGAAGTGCTACTGGATTTCAAGGGAATACGACAGAATCGGTATTGCCCTCTGTCTGGACGTTCCTAGCAGGAACTGTGTAACGAGAGTTACAAGGAGAACATCGGACGAGCAGGTCGGCCCCCCGAAAATTAAGGAGCTGCAGGCACACTGCAGCCATAGACTTAATGAGTCTTGAAAGAAAACAATTATGTACCAATAACACTCAGCTTTTAGTACAATTGTAGCTCACGAAGTACTTTAGGAAACAGTGTAACTTGCTTTTTTTTTTTTTTCTTTTTCCAAGGGGAAGCCCACGGTACAAACGGATGGAACTGACTTGCCCATCACCACCTACCTGAGAATTACATTTATTTCCTACAATTCTTCCCCTCACCACAATATTGCGAAAGAAGACCGGTGTGAAATGCACTAACATAACAAATGGATAAAGGTTACAGTGCAGGCATGTCTTCTCTCAAGAGAAAAACCATACAATTTTTTTTGAAATTCACACTTTTTTTCTCTACTTTCCCCACATATTTTCTTTCAAAAAGCGTAGAAAATAAATGTTATTTGCTGTTGTTTTAAAAAGCTGCCTGGCTCAACCCAAGTATCTCTCTTCCCCGGCTGCCACAGCTGCTCTGCAGCTCCCTGCCATGTCTGGCCCTGGGGATGGATGGACCCCGCAGTGCCTGCGTTCCTTCACACGTTCTTGGATGCTGAGCACAGAGTGGGACATCTTTCCAGCCCTCCACTGCTCTCTTCAGCCTCACTTTGTGCTATGTTCTTAACTCACTGCATTGCAAGGAAAGCTGACATTCGTCCTCCTTATCTGGGCTTTAGGAGGCCACCTTTTCTCCCACAAATTTGCTTAGTTTGTTTTTACTTCTTTGCTATTTTATACTATACTAGTCAGGCTAAAAAAGCTGAAACACAAGTTGTGGGAGGGGAGGAATATGTTTGCAGCTGCATTCAATTTTTTTAATGAACAGTAGTTAAAGAAATACATTAAGGTTGCTCTAAAAGGGCCTGGTTTCTGCCGTCCAGTTTTCACTTAGGTCAACAGGGCTTGGAAGCTTAAAGCATAGACTCATAGACCATCCAGAGTTGGAAGGGACCCACAGGGGTCACTGAGTCCAACCCCTGGCTCAACACAGAACCACATGCAAATCAGACCCTGTGTCTGAGAGCGCTGTCCAGAGGCTTCTTGAGCTTGGGGCCATGACCACTGATCTCTGGGGCAGAGCCTTTCCCTAATCCCCACCCGACCCTCCCTTGACGCAGCTCCATGCTGTTCCCTCAGGTGCTGTCACTGTGACCAGAGCTCAGTGCTGCCTGTTCACTCCCTGTGAGGAGCTGCAGGCTGCCATGAAGAGCTGCAGGCCACTATGAGGGAGCTGTGGACCATCGTGAGGAGCTGCAGGATGCCATGAGGCCTATCCTTAGTCTCCTCTTCTCCGGGCTGAACAAACCAAAGGACTTCAGCTGCTCTTCTCACGTCTTCCTCTCCAGGCCCTTCCCCATCTTTGAAGCCCTCCTTTGGAGGCTCTAAGTTTCATGTCCTTTTTGTACTGTGATGCCCCAAACCATACACAGTACTCACTGTATGGCCACACCAGTGCAACGTCAAGCAGGACAATCATTTCCCTCGACTGGCCAGCAACACCATGCTTGATGTACCCCAGGGTAGGGTTGGTCTTCCTGGCTACCTGGGTTGGTCTTCCTGGCTACCTGAGCACACTGTTGGCTCATATTCAATTTGCTGTCAACCAAAACCCCCAAATCTCTTTCAGCAAGGCTGCTATCCAGCATCTCATCTCCAGTATTCTCAACAGTTTTGGAATTTATGCAGTACTGCATAAAAAACAAACTGAGACAGAAAATATCCTGAGATGTAGGTTCTGAGTATTCTAAAGAAATGGTAACATGTTCCTGAGTTCAGAATTGTTCAATATTCTCATTAACAATATAGATAATGAATAAGAGAGCATGCTTATTAAACTTCCTAGCAAGATATGGTTTGCAGTGGTCACAGGTATGCTGTGGGAGAGAATCAGAACTAAATCCCAAAAAGCTGGAGATGTAGTTTGAAAGAGCAGGACATAATGCAATCAGAAAGAGCACAGGATTTCAGACCAAGGCATGAATCATCAACTGCATAAAGAGAGGGAGGAGAAAACTGATGGTGGTATTTTGGTTGGTTTTGTTTGTTTTTTGCTCCTTTTTTTTCAGAAAAAATATTTGGGGATATAAGATCATAAGCTAAATGTGAATTAATAGTACTATGCTTGCACCAGGTAAACAGACACACACACAACACCAAGTGAGCATTAACAATGAATGCTGCCCCACTGCTCATCCCCTTGGTGGCAACAAAAGCAGTGACAATGACACTCCAGATTCTTATTTTTCTCCTCCACTTTTTGGGTACACCTTCTCCCCATCCCTTCCCTGCAAGGCACAAACACTCCCAGCTCAAGACTTCCCTGAGGCTGCAAAATTGAATTTTGCAAATATTGGTGAGGAACCCTTCTGAAGTAATCCTTCTGATGCGCTATGCGCTGTTAGCATCTCAGCCAAACTATTCTTTGCAGTTTGGGGCTCTGTGTGTCAAAGAAAACATGTGTGGGAGAAATCAAGATGGTTTGAGGAACATAATTGTGATAAGAACTGTAAAGCCTAAAGAGGGAAAGAGAAGATAACAGCCACGAGGCTGCTGCAAATATGGAGAAGAGCTGCTCTGCATATTCACAGTGCAAGAACTAACAGATTGAAATTTCTCCCAGGAAGATTCAGACATTAAAGAAGAGTACAGCAGTAAAAGTAGAAATGTGCTGGGATACTTTTTCCGTCAAGGATGGATTCAAACTCAAAGAGCGGAGATTTAGTTTGGATCTAAGAAAAAGGTCTTTTACAGTGAGGGTGCTGCGGCACTGGCACAGCTTGCCCAGAGATGTGGTGGATGCCCCGACCCTGCAGACTTTCAAGGCGAGGCTGGATCAGGCCCTGGGCAACCTGATGGAGCTGTGGTGTCCCTGTGCATCGCAGGGGAGTTGCACTAGATGGCCTTCAGAGCTCCCTTCCTACTCTAAGGGTTCTGTGATTCTATGATAAGGATGGGAACCTCCATAACTGAAGGTCTTTAGGAACATGCCAGACAAGCATCTGCTTTGAGTGATGCAGCTGGTGTTGATCCTGACGTGGGGCAGGACAGGTGACGAGCTGATTCCAAATGGTTCCTTTTGCCCTATTTGCCTCCATAAATTGCATGGAATTTAGTGAGACAAAGATACAGCTTTTCTCCACCCAGAGTGGCTCCCCTTGACCGATTTTACAGATCTGCTTCAAAACAAGTGTGAGGTGATCAGAAGGGGTCCCTTAAAATTCTGATTTTGGAAAAAGAATACGTATCTGATTGCGGCCTGTTCCCCTTGAAACTTACCAGGTACCACACAGCTTTTATACTGTGGCCTTTCACATTTTCCTTGACCTTCAACTACCATTCTACATAACCATCTCTAGACATATCACTTCACATTAGACCTTTCCACTGGGTTTTCAAATCTATTTGCAGTGAAGAAATCCTATAAGCAATTTGTATCACGCATAAAGAAAAAAGGCTTGAAATAGAGGCAATAAAGAATAAATAAAAGGCAAAGAAAAACGTTTGTCTTTCTCCAGAGTTTCCAAACATAACTCTGCAGAGGTAAGGAGATAATTAAAAACAGATGTCCTGATTACTTTAAGAGTAATCACAGACAAAAGCAGGGATGCCAAAAGGTGGAGAAAAAGATACATAATACTTTCAGATCTACATTTACTGCCCCCCAGACCAAAACAGGCAGGTATCTTATGGTACTTGATTAGAATGATGGGTTGGGGTGTGTTTGGTGGCAGCACCATGAAGTATTCACACACAATCCACAATCACAAATGGACTGAACAGAGGACGGAATTGCTGGGCCAGCAAGGCTGGTGCTGTATAATCAACAGCAGCCATGTCATATAGAATCTTTTCAGACATAAATTTATTGTATTGCACTTTAAACCTTGGTCTTATTAGACAGCTGCTAAAAAAAAAATTATCTGAATGACTTTTTTTTAAGTATATCTGGCTATTTGTCATTTGTTCTTTTATCGACTTTGCCCTTCTTTAAGTCTAACATTTCTGGTTTGGGGCATTTACAGACAGCAGTCATAGCCCACACTAAGCCACCCTTCGCCAGGCTAAACAAGTGAGACCCATACTTGGTCTCTTCAAACAGAAATGCCCATTTCTATCATTTCATCAAGTTTCCTTAAATAAGCCCTGGTTAATCTACCCAGAACATGGGTAAACAGGACAGTACCTATATTCTCAAAGGCCATGTAACGGTGAGGCACCGATAATTCTCTTACCAGCAGAACCCTCTATCAAATTTTCCGAGATTCACGACCGCTTTCCATAATATTACGACAGTGACAACTCCAAATTCTGCTGCAAGTGTCTCATACACCAGGTTGTTTGTTTTGCTGCCATTAGGTAAGCCCTCGGCTTGCAATGCTGGCTGCTGTTACTGGTCCTTGAGAGCACAGCTGTGAGCTGCACTGATTTCCATTGGTTGGTCCTCAGAATCATTCCGTTCGGTATGATAACTTACTCTTTTGCTTCAACAATCCCTGTCTAATTTGCATCATCAACACTTTTCATTACTATGCTTCCTATTATTTGTGCCAAGGGCTTCAGTGAAGAATATTAAAAGGCATTAATCCCAAGATAATTCCTGAAAAAATGCAATGTCTTTTGCTTCATTTTCCTTACCTGCCTTGCCATTCTTCTATTATTACCTGTCTTCTGAATCCCAACTACATTTTCAGATAGCACTGTATCAAAGGCTTCACTGAAGTCTAAATAAATAAGACACACACTTTTTCCTTTTTGTTGAAAATTAGCCAGAAATCTATTAGATTAGTAAATTTACGCTACTCTTTCATCCCATTTACGTCCTCCTCATGCTCAGTTATTTTATTTTCCCTTGAGCCACACAGACTTAGGATTACATCAGTGCAACTGCCTGGAGTATTTTTGCCCATCTGTAACATAGGAAAACGAGCTGAATTTCCTGTTTCTTTATTAGGAAAAAATATTTTTCGAAAGACCCTTTTCATTAATAACGCTATGTTTATATTCTGGTCTCACTGAAAATCATTTGAAAAGAATCTATAGTTTCAGAGCTTCAGTAAATCAATAATGAGTAAATACTTACTGAGGGACGCACTCATACAGAAAAATATGTGAGACGTGACAATCTTAGAAAGCACAGGGAGGCTGCAGAACGCACCATAACCAAAGAAGGAGAACAGAGCAATCTTGGCATACAGCAACAAATTCACCTCTCATTGCAGCTACGCTAGCAGAACAATTATTAGGTGAATAAAATCACAACAGCCTGGGAGCACAATGGAACCGAGAGTGATAAGTAATACTGGTAATTATTAAAAAAGAAACCAACCAGCAACTGCATTGCTAGACAAGCCCAAGTGACTCTTAAAATTATTTTATTTGGCAAAATAATCACAAAATTATGAAAAGATGACCCCTGAGAAAAGTAAATTTTAATCTCAAACAGTACATTATTACAGCAAAGATCAATGACTTTGAACAATGGCAGCCAGTGGTAAAACAACAAAAGCAACTTCAATGTAGTGTAGGGAAACGTGTCTGGAATTCTGACCGTGAACACACTGTGCACGTAATTTCCAAGCAAAATAAAAATTAGGTGAAAGATTATAAACAAAATGTCACAAATATGGTAAGAACAGGTGGAAGACAAGGAGCTGCCAGGAGCTCTGGGGATGGCTGTTAGATGCAGCTTTTTGTCCGTTTGTTGGTTTTTTTTTTCCTTTCGTTCATTCTTTTATCATCTTCGGAGATCTACATGAGAAGATGTGGGGAAAGTTTCACAGCCACTTGTGCCAAAAGAAAAAGAAAATCAAATGGGCCTTAAGATAGCAGAAGATTTTGGCTGGAAAAACACAAGAAAGCAGTGGAAGATACATCCTGAAGGAGCTGTGATTTGTCCATAGCAGCAGGTAGGCCATTTTCTAAACCTTCCAGCTTTCCATTCTCCTAGTATATAAATACATGCATGAAATCAGGAATACGGAAATGCCAGGCACATGGTGCAGTGACATGATTACAGCGCTCAGGCTGTAGCTGGACAATGTGCTTTCAGCTGAGCCTCTTTTTGAGCAACTGAATGTTGCAAAAGTAGAAAACCGCTGGCTCCAGCACTGGGCAGTGGTTTCCCTCCTTGTCTCTCCCACCATATAATAGGCACGGCAGGCTGGCAGGCTACGGCTCACAGCAACAAACTCCATTTGGCAACGAGGTCACGAAGCCATAAAGTAACGCACTGCCTATGCTCCCAAGGGGACAAGGCTCTTAAATGGTGGCACAAGTCAGTTGTCAGCCAGACCTCAAAAACGCCGGGGTTAGAAGAAGCATTAGTGGAATCCTTACGGTGTGCAGTGCTTTGCAAAATGAATAATTTACAATTGCTTACACTAACAATTAGCTGGTAAGGCTCAGATAGCAGTGTTTCTGTGTGAACTGTGACAAGAAGAGCTACCCGCTGTAGGTTATATCATGTTATTTGTCACATTTCACAGTTTTCCCACTCATGGTAATCAGTTGTGTCTCAGGCCCAAGAATTCTTGGTGGTACAGATAAAACGACATGGTCTCTGGCCTTTGCAGCTTACAAATGAAGTTAACAGATGGAAATAGCAAGAGTGTGCAAAGGAACAGTGAGAGCAGCAGCCACTGTGACAGGCAGCAGACCCAGCACAGCAGCTGTCTTGCTGTGCTTGTTTTGAATGGCTACCAAGTTCCTACGCTGCACACCCCATCATCAGCACCTGTTTCCTGACCAATTTATACTCAGCCTGCAACTTGAAACCATAGAAACAATGTGCTTGTGGGGAATTTTGACTGCCCTGCTCTCTCTCTTGGGAAGCAAGCGTGCTTCATTCCTCACAGAGATGCCCCAGTGCTCAGATATTTCAGACAAGCTGGTACGTGGACATATTGCACAGCAAGGTTGGTTATAAAAGCGACAGCAAATACTAAGGAGTAAATCTCTGCTAAGGTTGTACAGAGGAAGGATTCTAAAATTTTAAGTTGTAAAAAACGTAAATTATTTCTTTAAATTTCTGTAGCTGAAATCCCAGATATTAATCTGGAGTATGATACCTAATCTAAACAAGTATAAAACAAAGTTAAAAATAAAGCATAAAGTTTATGTAATGGAAAGTTATCACAAATATTTCATAAGAAATAAGGGATGCAGAATATTGGAAGAAAAAATACAAACAAACACAACCTGTCTTATTTCTGCCCTTTAGAAAAGCTTCTCTGTACATCTGTAATGTAACTGGTTCCTTCGTTGCTGCATCTGATTTGTAACAACTCTTCCACTTATCCAATCGTTTTAACACTAACCTTTTTTTCTTTTTTTTCTTCAGTTTCTCCACCTCCCACGGCCATTTGAGTCAATCCCTCCTTTCCCCAGTCCAATTCCTGCCATCACATATTTCACCACTGCAATTCTGCCTTAAAATCCACTTTTTGTGCGTCCTTCTGTCTTACATATTCGATGACTTTACCCTGCCCCATGATAGCTCTGCCACGTGTTTATCATTGCACTTAACTCCAACAAGTGCTGCAATTCAACAGTCACAAATCCTCTTTAGAAATAAATTAAAGAAGACTCAGCTATAGGCCTACAGTCCCTCCTTGCTATGGCTTTTTTAAAGGCTTTGTTCTTTGCTATTTCCCACTTTATATGTTACCTTGATTTATCTATCCACCAGTTCTGTGGGCCCTCTTGCACGGCTGCGGAACACAACTTTCTGATACTTCAAACCATTGTTGTCGTGGTGTCTGCCACAGAGGCAAACAACTTCAAGAATCCTCCTATTTACAGGCCCTTATCCTCACAGGACACATTTACCATCCTAGTATGTGAAGAAGGGACAACACAGAAGGGCACAGGCAGTCGGGGAGGTTCCTAGAAAACACTGACGATGAATTCATAACATGGATGACTGAGGAGCAGACAAGCAGAGGTGCTCTGCTCTACCTCATTCTTTCAAGAAAGAACTGCTCAGGAGCATGAAGGTCAGGGGTAACCTCGGCTATGACCATGAGATGGAGGCGATCAGGAATATGAGGGCATGGAGCAGAGCAGAAAACAGGGTCACAGTCCTAGACTTCAGGAGAGTAGACTTTGCCCTGTTTGAAGATCTGCTTGGAAGAGCCCAGTGGAGGGTCGCAAAGATGGTGGGGCCCTGGAGTATCTAATCACAGGGAAAGGCTGAGAGCCCTGGGGCTGTTCATCTGGAGAAGAGAAGGCAAAGAAGGATCTGATGAATGCTGATCAATATCTGAAGGGCAGCAGACAGGAGGATGGGGCCCAGCTCTGTTTGGTGGCGCCCAGTGACAGGACAAGGGGCACCGGACACAAACTGGAGCCCAGGATGTTCCATCTGAACGTAAGGAAGAAATTCTGTGCTGTGAGGGTGGCAAAGCCCTGGGACAGAGCCCACAGAGGTGGGGAAGTCTCCTTCTCTGAAGATATTCCAAACCCACCCAGATGCTTTCCTGTGTACCTGCCATAGTGAAATGCCTTGGGGGGGACTGACGTGGTGAGCTCCAAACATTCTTTCCAACCACCACAGTTCTGGGATTCTGTGAAAACACTAGCATTTCTTACCTTAGAAGACTGGGATAAGGGGACACATCAGGATAAAGAATGTAAATGATGCACTGCTATTTACCGTCTCTTGCTGTTGGATCCCTGCTAAATCTAAGTTTGCTCCCCTCAAAGACCATCACAATAGCTTTAGAAGAAGCAGTGCCTGTTGCATACAATTTGTAAAAATCAGTTTCTTATTTGGTGGATGTAGTGTGAGCAGACTCACCACCGTTTTCACACGGCCCTCCTTCTCTCCCTTCAGGTAGCATGAAGGACTGCTGAGATATAGACTCCCTGCATACACTTTGCTTCCCAATTTTTAGTTTTGTCTGCCTGCTCCTTTGAAAGAATTAATATCAGAAACTCTCCGATAGTTCTTTGGCTGCTTTCCTTATGAAAAACTGCAGACACCTCTTCAATGGTGGCAATTTGTGACTGAGGAAGGAACTCTTCAGATGGGAACAACAGCGCACAATTACTTTGTTTTATGCAGGGAGCCAGGAACAGCACCTCACTATTCACAGCTGACTCTTTGGAGGCTACGGGATCAGAGCACCTGATGTATGGCTGCCTTTGCTTCAGGTACAGTCAAAGAGGAGCCCTGAGCCTGCGCTGCTGAGCTTTGAAAAGAGCCTTCCCTGCAAAGCGCTCTGCATATTTCCATGGGAACAGACACATGCCTTTCCTGTTGCCGAGGAGACACACCACTTTCTGAGCCTGGTGAACACCGTCCCCAAAGCACTGCAGCATCCTTAAGACCATGAGCAGTGTTACACAAGCACCTCCCTCCCTGTTAACCACGTCCACCCTTCTCTTCATTCCCTTTTTGCATCTGCTTTAAGCACTTCGATACAGTGTATTAGTTTCTCCCAAATAACTGGCTTTGATATCAGCATTTAAAATGGCACTGCCAACCGGAACGCCTCCACGTGCCCAGAGTCCGTCCTCCCTGCAGCTGCGGTCATTTCTCTGATACCCTGAGCTACCGTGCAGCGCGAGCAGCTCCTTCCTCTCCAGCACTTCCTTTGGAACCGATCTGCACTTAGAGAGAAGCTGGGTGGCAAAACCAGCGCACCTCTCCTCCATCTTCCCTCACTTTCGCTATTTTTAAATGGAAAACCAAAAGACAAAAAAAAAAACAAACCCAAAGGGCTCGGTGTGCACTACAGGCCTCGGGGCTGGCAGCGCGCACAAAGGAGGACGGCGCAGATTCCGGCAGCGACTCGAGCTCTGCCTCAGGCCGCGGTCACACAGGCGCCGTGCCAGCGCGGTCCCCTGCTGCCCCTGTGTGGCCGCCGCCAGCACTGACCGCAGCTCTGCGGGGACGGCCCCGGGCCGGGAGGGAGCGGCCTGCAGCCGGCACAGCGCCCCGCGGGCTGCTGGGGAGGAGCGAAGGCTGGTCCCCGAGCCACGGCGAGCAGCGCCCACCGGGCTGACACGGGTTCTCCTTACACATCCTTTCCTCCCTCATACAACTGTTTGATCCATTCTTTCAGATGGGAAAGAAAAAAGCAAGGAAAAAAAAATCCCCGGTAGCCTGGTAGCTGAGAAGCAGCAGCTTGGGGAGTGACAGCTGATGTGAGAGCAGCGGGCCCTCGCTCTTCCCACGTGGGGAAGCACAACAGCTGGAGACTGTGGTCAGCGAGGCAATGGATGGAGTCTCCTACAGTGGGAGAGCCTTGAAATGTGGAATTTTTGGCAGCAGAAGGGCTCTTCCTCCCTTCTATCTGAACTCACAGAACCAGTGCTAACCTTAACAGCCAAGAGGAACAAGCTCCGGGCTCCAAGGAACATTTTAGAGCCCCTGGGCTGCATCATGCATTAACACCCCGAGGAAAGGCATGCTGGACGCTCATCTGCAGTTACTGAGGCAATATCTTCCTGTGGGACATGCTGTCACCAGAGGTTCACTGCTAACAGACCCTGACCAAGAAAGTTGCAGGGACTAAGGCTTGTCCAGGCTGTGAACCAACCCTGCCCTCCTCCACAAACAGCAGCACTGTCTCAGGAGCCCAACAAATCAAGATAATTCTGGGGCAGGGGTGAAGGAGGCAGGACCCCAGGTCATCTTCCCGACCTGACAGGTACAGAGGAAGGGTTGGGTAGGAGCAGATCAATCCTGCGTGCTAACTGCTGTGTGCTGCGCATATCAGATCAAGAGTCCATGCCTTCAGATAAAACAACATGGCTAACTATTTTCCTCACTGAGGTTCTTCGAGATGAGGACAAAACCCCTCTATTTCTCTCAGGTAAACTAAATACAGTGAGTCCTTGTGGTCACCCACTATAAAACAGTTTTAACTACACCTTTAACCTCTTTACATGTCTCTTCTGAATACTTTTTCACACTTCAGCAGTCTTTCTGAAGTACAGCTATTTGAAATGGATCCTGTATTACAGTAAAATGTAGTCATGTCCCAAGAATGGCATCCTTCTTGGACCCTGATTTCATTCCTCTATAACCACCATCCCAAAGGCCATTTGTACCTAAACAAATTTGTCTTTATTTCTCACTATACGATCCTTGCATATTTCTCTGCTAAAAATTATGAGCATTAAAAGGAACCCAATGTATAAATCAACTATATAAAGAGTCCAAATTGGCTGGTAAAATGTAACTCTACCCAATATTCATCATTGCACTAATTCTATCATCTTACACGTCCTTCCACGTATTTCCACCTGCATCCAAGGACTCAGATTACTCTGTAACCTCAGTGCCAGCACAGCCCTGCTGCTGATCAACTGATGCAGCCTGTAAGCAAGTGCATGAACCAGCCAAGAAATAGATACCATCCACCTGTGCAATGTACAGCCCCATGAGGTCTTCAGTGAGTGCAAAGAACAGCAGATTTGCCCAAAGGGAGCTCTGAGCACCAGAAGAAGTACCTGAGCCTATGATACCTAAAAAAATCTTATCACTGTCACTGGCTTTACAGAGAAAGATAAAAAACAGAAGTGGGTGGTAAAGTAAGCGAAAGCTGTAACAAAAATCTGTACAGTGTGTTGTCACTAGGTGGTACTTCGAGGCAATACTGGAATGAAATGTGGCATGTTGGGCACAACTATCTGAACCTCATCTGATTTGGGTTGAAAACGAAAACAAATAAACAAAAAACAACCCACAAACAAAAAGGAAGCAGAAACCTCAAAGAGCTTGCTAGGAAGAGCTAGTGCCAAACTGACAGTGCCTCTCATTTATGTCTTCACAGTAACAAGTCCTGGATTTTCAATTATCTTTAACTATCACTTCACTGCTGGGCACCCAAGTGTCTCTGCTTTCAAAATGAGGATAGTATTATCTACCTTCCCTACAAAGAGGAAAAGAAAACCTGAAGGAATGGCCATCTCTATTCCTGGCCAGCAGAACTGTGACATCATAACGAGCGTCCAGTTAATAATCTGGCCGTCCTAGGAAGTTCAAAGTGAAGGAACTCTTTGTGGGGCAGCAGATATCGCGAGATGATGGCAAGGAAATGCCTTTTAAAGAAAAGGATGCACCCCCACCCCAGGAGAATTTGAACAGTTCTGTTGGAAGTGACCTACAGAGATCATCCAGCCCTGAGCACTTCAGGGCTAACCACAAGCTACAGCACATCACTGAATTATTAATAGCATTAATATCATTAATATCATTATCCATCTGCCTCCCGAACACTGACAGGCATGGGGCACTGACCATCTCACCAGGAAACCTCCTCCAGTGCTTGACCACCCTTACAGCACAGAGATTTTCCTAATGTCCTGTCTGGTACAGCTCTGTGCCATTCCTGCACGTCCTGCCAGTGCTTCCAGGAGCAGAGCCCAAGGCAGCACATAATACTCAAGGTGTGGCTGCACCTGCACCGAACCCAGCAGGACAATTACCTCTTTTGACAGAAGGCTGTGCTGAGTTCAATGCAACCCAAAATGCAGTTGGCCCTCCTGGTGGCCAGGGCATGCTGCTGGCTCCTGGTGAGGCTGATGGCATTACAGCCTTCTGAACACTGCCTGCTCCTCCCAGCTTGGGATATACATAGACATAAATATCAGGCAGTAGTACATGTGCATATGCTCTTTCACTGACCTGAAATAACATGGCTTTCATACACACAAATATCCTAAAAATATGAGCAATCATCATGAAAATATGCACAGTACTTTTCTTTAAAGAGCAAAGTGCTCCAAACTGAAAATACTCATATATAAATATATATATATATAAATACTTATACATAAAAATAAGTAGTAAGTATTGATAGCACTTCCAAGTCACTTACATTTAAGAGGAAAGATGAGTGATACAGGGGAGCTCTTCAGTTAGGAGCGCTTACTGGAAATTAATAAAAAAGACGAAAAAACCACAAAACCACAACAAACAATAACAACAAAATCAAAAAAAGATTCTTCTTTTGGAGTGAAAAGTAATGATATAATCAATATAAATAAATAAATAATCCAAATGACATTGACAGTGCTCACACTGCAATCTCTGCTATAACTTGTTTTCAGTTAAAGAACTTAATGTAATTGACTCAAGACCGATGGTGATGCAAAGCTGAAAACAACACAAGAGTTTCACGTAGTGTTTCAGTGACAAAAATGTCCTCGAAATGATTCTGATTCATGTCTCATTCAATAGATACGAAAATGTAGATGGTTGCTGACACTAAGCATGTCTGTTAAGTATTTAGAAATAAGACACAGGAGATGTTCACATTTTATAATGACAACAAAACAAAGAAATGTTTACTACTACAACTGCTCCTACATAAAGGTGCTAAAGTCTCTCTTTTCAAACTGGGGGTGAGGCCCTGGCACTGCCCAGAGCTGTGGGTGCCCCTTGCCTGGAGGTGCCCATGGCCATGGATGGGGCCCTGGGCAACCTGAGCAGGTAGGTGACAGCCAGCCCACGGCAGGGGTTGGAATAAATGACCTTTAAGGACCCATCCAACCCAACCCAACCCCTCCACAGTTCTAAATCCGCAGATTACTGCATGATCTATTCTGTTCTTTGTATTACAGAGCGGTGAGTCAAGCTCTCTTCTCACTGTAAAAGGAACCCGCAAGGAGTTCAGATGCAGAAATCTACAGTTAATCAAGCAAACCAAGTCTTCCTTATACACTGGCAATACAGAGTGTCAGAATTGAAACTGCAAAAGCATTTTGTGTAACAATTATTTAACAAGCACTGAAATGTACCGCTGCAAAGCGAACGCTGTATGTAAGCTGCTACTCTTCAGTTAGCTGCTGTGGTAAAAAAAAAACTGCTGAGCAAATTCCAGGAACAATGACCGTGTCAAGAACCACACAAGCTGAAGAATGCCGCCTCATTGCCTTTAGCTGGGCCATACAGCCTGTATTTAACCCAGATTTCAAGAATTTCTGCACAAGATGGATGTGACAGAGGAATTCTGTGACAGAAGAACACTGTTCAGGCTGAGAACCAGTCTTAGCATCATGCACAGGTCCCACAGGTGCTTGCAGCAAAGCAATGTAGGGGAGAGAAACCACCACAAAAACGGGAACAAGCAGCCAAGGACACAGAACTTGTAAAACCATGACTTCAATGTTTTCAAAGATAGGAAGGAAGGAGAGCAGTTGTAATTGTTTACAAACAAGAAACGTGAAGAATATTCACAATTAAATTCCCTTGTAACTAGTTGCATTTGTAGACATTTGAAATAAACGAATTTTGATTAATCAGGCAAAGAATAACAGCAAGATTGCTAAATGTTGTTAGCTCAGAGTTAGCCCTTCAGTAAGAGTGAATTTTGGAAAAAAAAAAGGATAAAGGAAAAGGCCAGGGACCTTCTCAGAATGTCAGCAGTTCAAATGCCATCCACGTTAGGACACTCGAAGCTCTGACTCAAGGCCGGGTTGGATGGGGCCCTGGGCAACCTGATCTGCTGGGTGGCAACCAGCCCATGGCAGGAGGTTGGAACTGGATGATTTTTAAGGTCCCTTCCAGCCTCAGTCATGCTGTGATTCTAGATTAGGGCTGCTCCAAAACTAACGTCTCCTATTTTATTATGTGGGCCCACTGCATCAGAGGCAGATGTTGATGGTACGGTAGCAGAGGTTGAACCTTCCCACTAATATTCCGTGGCGTTCCATTGCTATGTGACACATGGCAGCAGAGGGGCAGCCTGACAAGATGGCATCTGACATGGAAGCCCCTGTGAAGCAAAGATGTGTCACGTGGAAACAATGGCACCCATGAACGTTCATCAACACTTGTGAACATTTCTGGAGAGCACAGTAGATGTGAGCACGGTGAAGGGTGGGTGGTGTATTTCAGCAGTGGAGATGGTGGCAGCGAGTCACTTCCACTGGTGCATATGGTGACGAGAGCAGCACACAGGTCCTCGTTCATCGCTGGCAAAAATGCACAGCTAATTGTAGTGTCTGTGCTGAAAAACAGTAATTTGTAGCTGAGAATGTGCTCTATCAAATAGTGCCATTGCACTCTTTGTATCTGTTGTAGTTTTCATGGAAATAAATAGGAGGCATTGCTTTTGGAGCAATTCCATGCATTGTTGAGGTATTCTGCTGCACTCTGTAGTTTTTTTTAATAAAATACTCGACCTTTCCCAAAAACAATATAGCACATACTTAATATATATCCAAAAGAGAACAAACCCTGGATAATAACAGCTAAATGAAGAACCATCTTCAGATAGGGGCTGTTGTAAGCGTAAGTGAAAACATCATTTAAAATATGTCTGTGATTCGGGAGAAAGCATGAAATGGAAAAGAACATTAATTTAGATTTCATAAGTCACAGGGGGACAGCGACAGGCACATAAATGAGTGACAGACTCATTTGTACTGTTATCTGATCCACACGGTGAACAGGGAACAAAAAACTACATATAAACAAATGTGCATTCAGATAACGTAAAAGAGGAGACAAGGTACTTGTTGCATGGAAGGTACACCCTTGGGAAGCATGAGATTGAGAAAGGTCTTCAGAAACATGGAAGAAACAACGCACCTAAACTGCCCCCACAAAGCAAAAGCTGAAGAGCTCATGCAGTCCCAGGGGCATGAGCCTCGTACAACCTGGCAGCAGAGCTAACCCCACTTCGTAGCAGCATGTGCAGCCTGGTGGCTTGAAACAGCCACAGGGGACACAGACAAAACACAGGGGAAAGGGTATGACAGGAGAGAGGGAAACAGCAACAGTAACTCTAGAAAAAATGCAGCCTGTCCAAAACAGGAGGATAGGGAAAAGCGTGATAGGACCAGGAAAGGAAATCACAAAAGGGTTTAAGTATGAAAAGAAAGCATTAACTAGAAAGGGAATTAGGAAACTTGCAAAGAGGGTGCAAGGAAGTTACTGGGACAAGTTAAGATGGAGCACAGATGTGTGCACATCAAGACTGACAAAAGAAAAACAGCAACAACCTGACAGCTGATAGCAGTGACTGAGCAGAAGGAAAAAGAGCTGCAGGGCAGGAAGATGAGAGACAAGTTGATTTAGATAGTACCAGTGTCACGGGATGGGGCCAGAGATGCAGTAGAATCTTTGACAGCCTCTGCCATTTACCACACAAGAGTTGGAAAGGAGCAAGCGCTAAGCTGTGCAGTGCAGTCACACACTGGAAGGACGGGGTGCCATCCCAAGGGACGTGGGAAGGCCTGAGAGCCGGGCCCGTGGGAGCAACCTGTGGTTCAACAAGGCCAGGTGTCCTGGTTTTGTCTGGGTTCGTTAATTTCCTTCATAGAGGCTCATGCAATGTTGTGTTTTGGGTTCGGGCTGGAGCTGGTGGTGACAGCGCACCAATGTTGTGGCATCTGCTGAGCAGTGCTGCACAGAGCCTAGGACGGTTCTGCCCTTGTGCTGCAGTGAGGGGCTGGGGGGAGGCACACAGAACAGGCTGGCACAGCCAGGAGGGCTGACCCGGCCTGGTCAAAAGGATGTTCCTTCCCATATGGATTCATTCACGGTGATAAAAGCTAGGGAAAAGAAGATGGAAGTTGAGGTAAGTGTTTGCAGTGATTGTATTTGTCCTTCCAATAAACCCTTAAGAACAACGAGTCCCGCTTTCCTGGAAATGGCTGACCATCTGCCTGCCAATTGGAAGAAGTAACTGGATTCCTTGCTCTGCTTTGCTTCCATGCAGCTTTTGCTCTACCAGTTAAGCAGTCTGTAGGGCAGCGAGAGTGGAACTGCATGGGGCTGAGCTGCAGGCTGGGTTTAAACTGCAGCAGCAGGTAAGGAAGGTCTTTGGTCAGGGAACTTCACTTAATTTATTGGCACTAAGAAACCTTTAATTACTTATTCTGGTATTGACAAATAAGGATGACACACACTCGGGGAAAACACCTCAGCTTCACTCTGGACACATTCCCCTCCCACTTGCCAGTTTCCAATCCCCCAACCACAAGCTGCATTCAGTCCCTCTGGTGGGGTGACAGCTAATACAGGAGGCTGCAGTTGGTACACGCTGGTTCCTTTTCTTTTCACAGCTCTTTGGTTTCTTATCCAACTGCTCCAGCATCAGTTGTTCCATGGGTCACAATCACTTAGAGGCACACCTTCCCCTTTCTGTCCTACTCAGGCACCTCCTCTTGTGCGTCTCTCCCCACCATGGTCTTTCCTGTTCTGCTCTGGTGCTTCTCCCTCTGGATATATTTTCTGCACTTGCATTTCTCTTGCTCTGCTCCAGCAACATTCCCTGTCCTTGCCTGGGCATACCCCACTGCTGTTCAGGCATCTTCCTTTTGCTCCAGCATCAATCCTGCCCCTGCTCAGGTGCCTCCTCTTGTGCCTAGCAGCTAAATACATTAAATACATTTTCACAGAGGTGTTAGTGTGTGTGGCAGATCCATTTGTGTGCTGCTGAGATGGCCAGCATAGGGCACTTTGTGACCTCCCACACAGGTCACCCCTGCAGGTATGTCCCCCTGCGTCCCCTGTCCATTTTACCCAGCACAGCATCCCTCATCTGCAGAATGAGCCCACCCTCCTCGCAACTGCTGGCAGGAAAGGCCAGGGCTGCCTGCACCCAGTCTGATTCACCCCCTGGCCCCACGTTCACTCATGCTGGTTGTCACAGTAACTAACATGCAAGTGCCCAATAAAATACAGACGTCAAGAGGTACAGAAGTTTTTGTTAACCATGCTAGCCACGATCACCCACAGCGTGAGCTCTGTGCTTTCTCCTGCAACTGCTCATACGGGTCACTGCCCACAGAGCAGCAGAGCTGGCCAGGATGCTGATCCGACCGCACGTGGTTATTCCTATGATCCCAAAGAAGAAAAACACAGGAATAAAAGAAACTGAAGTAGCCCTGCAACTTGTCCTTTCATACCAGTAAAATGGAAAGCTTTAAAAAGTTAAAAATGAGTAACATTTAAAAATGATTCTCTGCTCACCCAGCAGACAGAAGCACAGTTCTTTGCTCTCCACCTGGACATCACCTTGTAACAGCAAATTCTTCCGTTTCCATACATCATACATATTTTGCCAGGGGAAAATGTTTGCCAATCTTTAGACATCACAAATTCATACATTGTGGATGTTAGGCCTTGCACTTCCTCCACATCACTTCCAATTTCTTTCATATAATTGAAAACACGTTTGCAAACCAAAGGCTGTGTGCATATTAAAACTCAAGGTTATGTGTTTTCCCACTTCGGCGCAACTAAAAACTATGAGTACATGATTGGTAAGTTATATTTTCTTCACTGCAGTTTAGGATCTTGATAGGAGCGGAATCAGCTTTAAACAAATTATTTTTAAAATGCATTTACCGGCGGAGAACGAGTGTGCTAAATTTCAGGGTAAAAATAAAATAAATAAAAATAAAAGATACAATCAAAGAATGGCTTGGGTTGGAAGGGACCCCAAAGATCATCAAGTTCCAAGCCCCCTGCCACAGGCAGGGCCACCAGCCTCCAGGCTGCCCAGGGCCCCATCCAACCTGGTCCTGAACACCTCCAGGGATGGGGCATCCACAGCCTCTCTGGGCAGCCTGTGCCAGCACCTCACCACTGTGTCAAGAACTTCCCCTGACATCCAATCTAAGCCTTCCTTCTTTGAGCTTAAAACCATTCCCCCTTGTCCTATCACTATCTAACAGAGTAAAAAATTTATTCTCCTCCTGTTTATAATCCCCTTTTAAATACTGGAAGGCTGTAGTGAGGTCTCCTCACACCCTTCTCTCCTCCAGGCTGAACAGGCCCAGCTCCCTCAGCCCATCCTCGTAGGGGAGATGCTCCAGCCCTCTGAGCATCTTTGTGGCCTCCTCAGAACCCTCTCCAACAGCTCCACATCTTTCCTATATTGGGGGCCCCAGACCAGGCCCCACAAGGGCAGAGTAGAGAGGGACAATTACCCTCCTGTCCCTGCTGGTCACCCCTCTTCTGATGGATCCCAGGATACCATTGGCCTTCCGAGCTGCAAGAGCACACTGCTGGCTCACGTTCAGTTTTTCATCCACCAGGACCCCCAGGTCCTTCTCCACAGGGCTACTCTCGAGGAATTCTTCTCCCAGTCCATATACACATCTGGGATTGCTCTGACCCAAGTGCAAAGCCTTGCACTTTGCCATGTTGAACCTCATTAGGTTCACATGGGCCCACCTTTCGAGTTTGTCAAGGTCTCTCTGGATGGCATCCTTTCCTTCCAATGTGTCAACTCAGCTTGGTGTCATCAGCAATCTTGCTGAGGGTGCACTCGAGACTGTGTTGCACTCAAGCCCGTCATTGATAAATGATATTGAAGAGCACCCGTCCCAAGACAGACCCCTGGGGGACACCACTCGTCACCAGCCTCCACCTGGGCATAGAGCCATTCAACACAACCCTCTGTCTACATCCTTCCAACCAATTCCTTATCCACCAAGTAGTCTACCCCTCAAATCCGTATCTCTCCAATTTAGAGATAAGGATGCGGTGGGGGACCATGCCAACGGCCCTGCACAAGCCCAGGTAGATGACACTGGCCGTCTTCCTTTTGTCTACCAATGTCATCACCCCATCACAGAAGGCCACCAGATTGGTCAGGCACGACCTTCCCTTGGTAAAGCCATGCTGGCTGGCTGGGATCACCCCCTCATTCCTCATGTGCCTTAACATGTCAGCTAGGAGATCTTCCCAGGCACAGAGGTGAGGTTCACTGGCCTGCAGTTCCCCAGGTCCTCTTTCCTCCCTTTATTGTAAATGGGAGTGACATTTCCTTTTTTCCAGTCCCTGGGAACTTCACCCAACAGCCATGACTTTTCAAATATGATGGAGAGCGGCTCAGTAACCACATCAGCGAGCTCCTTTTGGACCCTGGGATGCATGTATACAAGTCCATGGGGCCGGATGACATCAGTCTCATGAGGCAGCCTCAGACTTGCTCTGCCCTTATAGCAGAGGGGGGGATTTACTCCCCCACTTCTCACTTAGAGGCCCAGGGATGTGAGCTTCAGGGACATGAGAAATACAAGAATCCTGTCTGCCAGTAAAGATCGAGGCAAAAAACTCATTTAGTACCTCAGCCTTCTCCGTATCTGTCATAGCCAGTTCCCCTTTCTCATTTACCAGAGGAGGTACGCTTTGAGGTACAGTGTTGATAGACTCCAAAACTGACATCAGTGCAGAAGGTAAACCACCACAAGCAAATGCAGATATTGTTGTTAAGAATACAAACCAGTAAATGGTCAAACCAGTATGGGCAGTTGAGGCCATGAAGGACAACAGGTTTCTCTCTCAAGCATTGGAGCCAATGAGAAGAGGTTTTTTAAAGTGGCAAGAAGATGAAAACAGCTTTTCATAGAATTCACGGGATCCCTGTCCCACTAAGATCCTTATCTCTTATAGAAGCTAACGGAATTTTAATACATAAACTCTCCTGATTTCTAGGAGGGCTTGGGAACAAACTCTCTGCAGGAAGTCAGACCCGTATTAGCAGCCATACACTGCATTACCATTGTTGTCAGTGGGTTCTAACACATTAGTCAGCACAAAGGCTATGGCACTGACAGCTACAGGAAGAGAAACAAATTGAATGCAGTGTCAGAACTGGAAAGGAAATTAACTTCCCTAGGTGTTAGCTCCAAGAAGCGTTTTGCCACATTTGCTGCCATGCAGTCAATGGACACCTTGATCCCAGCCATCCACAAGTAAGAAAATCACAGATGAGCTTCCAGTGATTAGCAGGTTATTATTCTCATTGCCTTCACGTACAATTTCTTTTGGAATGGACCTGCAGTTCTCTTCCTTTTTGTCTGGTCTCCGCCTCTGCCAAGTAACCCCAGTCTTCTATCATAGGAGCCTGAATAACAAGAACTGCCAAACTGCCCTTCCAGTGGCCATACCCTTCATCAGCAACAGCTGTGAGCTGGATTCAGGTGCTCAGTGCCTTCAGGAATAGGCAAAGTAAATTGTTCCATAGCCCTCCCTGGACTTGGAATTCCAGAGAATGTTCAGTTGAACAGGAAAGGACAAAACAGAAACAGAAAACACAATCACAGGAAAGTAAATGGTTTGAAAATACGGCTAGACTAGCGCAGACCAATAAAGTGGAATGACTCCTTCCAGTGAAGGTAACACTGAAACAGCAGACCTAAGAATTTGTACAATTTTCTAAGATTATTTAGCCCAAAGTGCTGATTCCATCATTAATTGAACAGAAAGTTATGCAGAAAGCATTCTGTCTTTGCTTTATTTTCCTCTTCTTTTTTCATATTTCCATTACGGGATGCTTTGGTCTGATGAAGTGCAGCACAGCTCTTTGGTTCATATAAACCACACTCAGTAAACTACTACGAGTATCTCCTGTACCAGACTTCCCCAGCTTAGCCAGCAGCAAAGAGCCACACATTGCAGGCACCAGGCAAAGTCCATTACCATGCTGCAGCAACTGAGCAGCATGGTTGTTAACAGGCCAAACTAGACAGTGACAACAAGCCCAATGTCTCTTAAAACCAAAAAGCCATAAACCAGGCTATTTAATTCCAAAGCAAACCAGATTTTGTTTTTCCACTTTACCAGGGGCAACTTTACTAGTGAAATGACCCGCGCAGGCTGGGAAAGACAAAACGGTGCTGATCCTTACAGACATCCTGCATCACTGACTGAGAATGGATGCAACTGGGCACTTACAAGTGTGTAGCTATCAGAAGGACTAACGCAATAGAAATAGCGTTACAAAAAAGGTGGAAGGAAAATACAGCGCTCACCTGGATCAGAAGATTTCAGGCTCACAGGAAAAGACTCCCACCAAGGAGGGATTTCCAGGAAGAGATCCTTCCTCAGGGGCAGTCAGCCCTTCAATGAGGCCTAAGAGGGGTGGAGCCAGGCTCCACCCCTTCTGGTTGCACAGGTGAATTGCTTTCACCTGTGCTCCCAGGGCTGGCTGGGTCTTTCCTCCAGGTGCTCAATCAGCGGTTCAGGCTGTGACTCAGCAGTTCCCATACACAAGTGGAAGCAACAAGAGCAGAGTGCCTTAACATGGGGATGACCAATACCTTCCAACAACAGCACTGGAGAAGCCTAATAGCTAAGACTTAAACATGCTAATTTAAACCTACTGTGAAAAGCAGCGTAGCCCTACAAGTCAATAACCATCACATGAACTAATCACATTTACTTGTAACAGCTGAAGTAATAAACTACCACAAGGAACACTCGCTATCGTTCTTCTTTGTTCTCCTCTCCGTGGGCCTGCTCTTAGCACTGCGTTCTCTAACATCACTTGTTCTGAGCCTGTTCACTCTGCCCATCATCTCCTTCCCTGACAGCACCAGCAGAAACTATCAGAGAAAGAGCTGTCCAGCAAGAGGAGCAGCTGAGGGCAACAACAGCAAGCGAGCGGTTCAGAGCTTACTTCACAAAATACTAATATTTCCTAGATATCCAAAACAATCTATCTTCTAGTCCCAATACACGTCACAGTCACATTCTTCCCAGCTGGAACAGGTCACTTTGTAAAGGACTAACACCTACCTGTGCCAGCCTAGGCAGATGGTGAACGCCTAGAGTCACATGTGTGCAGACCAAGAGGGAGCAACAAACTCATCCACAGCAGAATGGGGCAGGAAACCAGATACTGTATCATGATGAATGAGAAGCAGAAATTCTAATTGAGCTGAAGCAGGAGCAGTTCTAAGACAGCAGGTGGAGGACACATTTGGATCCAGCTCTGAAAAGAGAAAACACATACTGAGTGAGAGAGAAGAAATACAAAATATAACTAAAAGCTTCCTAGAACAGACCAACCCATGTGACACTTCATAAGCAACGCAACTTGAAAGGAAGGATGCAACTGACAGTGACTAAAGCCCTCCCTGCAGACAGATGCACATTTATGTACCTGTAAGGTACTTCTGCCCAGGCACTACGCCATACTTGAAGAGATTGTAAGCTATTCAACTGTCAGCCTGGAGCCAGCTTGTGTTTGAGGAGGTTGGAGATAAGATGAAGTATACTTCCCTGTAATCTGTCAACACGTTGAGGCTCACTCTGGTAAGAATCACAACATGGTTAAGTTTGGAAAACATCCCTGGAATTGGCCTGGCCTAACCAAGAAGACGGGTATTTTCTCACATGGATGCTCCCAGTTATATTTCTTCTACAGGACATCTCTGGTAACCCTGGGGAAAGCAGGTCAGTTTGGGAACTTTAACCAAGCAGTCTGCTTTCATGCTTCAAAAATGGTATCTCTAAAGGCTCTCAGCCTTCACGGCATTCCCACAGGAACTGCTGGCTGTCCTGGTAGGTTGGTCAGTGCTGCAGACAGGAGAACAAATGACCCCACAGGCTCAGGGTACAGTCAGGCAGCTTCAGCGGCTGCACGTTCACAACAAGGACCAGAGTAGATGGGCCTGGCTAAGGAGGAAAAGGCCACTCCTTGGAAAGGAACATACAAGAGCACGACCTTGTTTTAACAGCTCTTCACTGCAGGTGATGAAGGGCAGAAGCATTACAGCATAACAAATGTGCACCCACAGCACTCACAGGTGTAAGCTCACACCCAGCCATGCAGTTAGACGCAGCTGTTCAGAGAACAGACCAGGAAACACGAGCATCACAGCACCAGGCTGGGTAGTCCTGGGCAGCAGAAGAGCAGACAGCCCCATCAAGGCAGTAGGAGGGCTCTCAGCTCAGCAGGGTCAAAACAAGGCAAGAACAAAGGGCAGAAAGATTGTGGTGAATTGTGCCAAAAGAGTCAAAGTCAAGGAAGGATAAGGTCTGGGACAGCAGTGGCTGAGTACAACAAAGCAACAGAGGCAGTGCAGGTCAGAAGGACTGGGCCAAGAGAATAAAGAGCCGGAGCATGAGGTACAGAAACAGCACTGCCATGCTGCAGAACAGGAGGAATCAGAGGCTGACAGTGGGGGAGTCTCACCCTCACCACGCCCAAGGAGTGGGGCCAGGCTGGAAATTCCTTCCCTAGCGCCAAAGGGCAGGGATCCTGCTCAGAAGGAAGGTCTGGTTCCTCATGGCAGTGTCCCCGTGGTGAACAGTTGGGTGTTGGCTGCTACTGAGGCATTACCAAGAAACTGGTTCTTTTCAGAAGGTGCATGACTCCTCCAGGCACGCAGTACTGCGAAGTCATTCTCCAAGAAGGGCACTGCTGATAACTCCAAACCACAGTCTGAGATGGGGCTGGTCTCATTGCCAACCAGACAGCACAGAGCAGCAGCTTCCCTGGGAAACTGGGCAAGGACGTCCCGCAGGACCTGGCAAAGGGGATGTCATCCCCCCAGAGTACTCCCCTGAGGTGGGTATGTGTCCTTCCCAAAGAGGAGGAAAGGAGAATCAAAGCAGCTCCTGCTTCCCACCATCATGAAGAAGGCCAGCAATGCAGATGCTCTCTTGCAGGTTGGATGGTGGTCTCTTCCAGAAGAAAGTTCAAGGAGCGCATTGGCCCTCGTGCGGTGTCCATCTGCACGAGGTAGGAGACGGTCAAAACCACCACTCACCCCAGGACGTGGTGCTGGAAGGGTCCACCTCTGATGAGGGATCTTGGGTTCTCACCAGTGCAGAGGGGTTGGTTCCACTCAAGAAAGGATCTGGAAGCATCAGTGGCAGACCAGCTTCAGGGGTAGATGTAACTACCACCAGAAAACCCGGAAAAAACAGTCCCCAGACCACGACAACTGGTGAACCACCTCACCTCACTGCTCTCACATTTAATTTCTACCGGTCTTTCCCAGCAACTTGGCCCCAGGGTCCCTCCGCAGGTGGTGCTGAGAGAGGAACTGGAGGAGGACTCGGGATGCAGGGACGGAGGGAGGGAGAAGCATCTGCCGAAGCAGCACGGCACGGCCTGCAGGTGGGAGGCAGGGGGCCTCGCTGGTAGGACACAGAGCAGCGGTCACATATGGAGCGCTTCGCACTCTGTGAGCACCTGGGGCGATGCGTGTCCCTCCGAGCGCACAGCCGGGCACCGCTCACAGGCAGCGCTGCAGGGCAGCACCGGGTGCCTCGGGGCGAGAGGACGGGGAAAGCCGGGCGGCTTCGGACGAACGCTCCACGCCCCCGGGAAGCTCAACCCACGCAGCGCGGCTCCCGACGGCTTCCGCGACCCACGCGTGGGGCGATATCCCGGGACGACGCTCCCCGCTCCGCCCGCCTCAGCGAAGCCACCGCGGCCCGTCCCGAAGATGCGGGGGCACGCGCTGAGAAAACGGCGGAGGCCGAGCGGGCGGGGAGCGCCGCGCCCGCAGGGAACAGGTGCCAGGCGCGAGCCCCGGGGCGCGGGGTCAGCCCCGGCCCTAGGGCACCGCTACCGGAGAGCAGCATCCGGGCGGAGGCGTTCCGCGGGCGGCGGGACGGAGCCGGCCCGGGGCGGGGGGGAGGGGGGGGGGGGCAGCGGGACGCGGGGCGCGGCGCTCACCGTCCCAGCCATGCTCCTCCCGCCGCCGCCGCGCCGCTCTCCCGCTCGCACCGGGGCCGCCGTCCCAGCGCTGGGCGCCTGCGCGACGCTGCGGAAAGCGGCGCAGGGACCGTCTGCAAAGCGCGCACCGCGCGCACCCTGCGCAGGGGCGGCGGCGCGGAGCGGCCCTCCCGCAGAGCCCGAGCGCCGGGGAGGAGGCGCCGCGTGAAGGCGGCCGCTCCCGCCGCCCCCGCTCGCGTTTTAGCGCCGCTTCCGCGACGGGAAGGCGGCAGCTCCGCGGTCCCTGCGAGAGCCTCGCGGGGGCGGCGCGGGCCGCCTCCTGGAGGCGGGAGCGGGGGCCGTACGTTCCCGGTTCCCGGGGCGCCCCTGCGGACGGCTCCCGCCCGCCGCGGGGCGTTTGAGGCGGCCTCGGGGAAGGGACGGACGGGCTGCG